>NW_027226514.1:0-55329 GCF_022539635.2 Chironomus tepperi | reverse complement strand
TTTACCCTATATAATGGTAGTCAAAATAGTTTCCAACTCAACTACATGCTGTAGGAGAAATAGCACTTTGAAGTTAGTAAGTCATTCATTTTCAAGTATCATTCAAATTGATCTCACCGATTACTGTATTGATGAATCTTTTTGAAACTTTTTTGTTTATTAGCTTAATATAGATACTTAATTTTGAGATATAAAAATTTTCCCAGGTATCGGAAAATTATGTGAAAAACTTAATTTTTCTTGAAAACCACGTGGTCACAATACTCGTTTGTCTAGCTCATTCCTTAGTGGAATTTTATATTCTTAATTGTTCTTTATATTAAAGATATTATAATAATCTACAACTTTTGTGAACATATTGTGTAGTTTTGTCCAAGTTCTGATAGTGAAAAAATAGCTTTTTCCCAAAAAAACTTCAATTTTTCGACAAAAATCGCTCTAGCGCTTCAGGGCTATAGATGGTAGTGGAATTTTATTTCAGATTTTGGAAAGCCTCTGTTTCTACTATCAAAACAAAGCAATAAAATAAGAGTGCGTTCTCTTGGCAAAAGGCACTTTTTTGGCTCTGAAAGTCACATGTCACGCACTCCTCATATAGAAAAAAATTCATAAAAATTTTGGATTCAAATTAAGTTTTCATTAATTATAGTCTAGATTGATAGATCTATTCAAGGCGCATATTTTGAGTATAAATATGTCATATTTTGGTCCAGTTTTATGGCAAAAATTTTCAAAATTTCGTTTTTTACTAAAATTTTTTGAAAAAAAATAACTCTTTTTTTTCTCGAACTTCAATGAAACTTGTTCAATTTTTTTTTAAAAGTTGTATTTTTATGTGTATAACAACTTTTGTTCTGCAAGTTCTCAAATATTTGATTTTCGGCCTGGAAATTTTGAAAACTTAAAAAAATCCTAATTTTTGGGTATTTTTTGAACAAATGTTACGAAATCTTATCAAATATCAATTTTTAACATGACATAATTGACTAACTTTATGTTTTCGAGGATAATCTTTCATTTTCCGATGAGAAACTTATAGGTTTTCATATAAAGATGTTCTAAAAAATGACTTTAAGTAGTTCGAGCAAGGAGATCAAAATATTCAAATTCACTTTTCCATAGCTAAAACTATTCAGATGACTTTAAAACTTTCTGAATTCATTTATTATTGTAATATTGACTAATTTATGGCTAGTTTTGGTAGTAATAATAGTTATATGATAGGATTTAGACTGAACAAATGGAAATTTCCAAAAAATTTAGGAAAATATAAATCACGTCCAAATTTAGTTTCCATTATTTTGCTTATATTTAGTGTCTGTTATCTGTCTGGTTGGGCAGAGATTGTTGGAGTGCTTTCAAATATTTGAACAAAGTCAAGATTTAGTAGTCATACAAAGCTCAAAAAATGAACTAACAGTTGACCATGCTTTTTAATGCTTTTTGAAGCATTTTTGTGGTAACACTTTTATGCAACTGGGTCAAAATTTAGTCAAAAATGATCTTTCAGTCAGAAATTTGAGATCTTGTGTAATTCAAGATTGTAATATTAAAAAAATTATTTGTTGAATTTTAATTGCTAAAATTACTAAAATCTGATCAAATAGTCATTATTACTACCAAAACTAGCCATAAATTAGTCAATATTACAATAATAATTGAATTCAGAAAGTTTTAAAGTCATCTGAATAGTTTTTAGCTATGGAAAAGTGAATTTGAATATTTTGATCTCCTTGCTCGAACTACTTAAAGTCATTTTTTAGAACATTTTTATATGAAAACCTATAAGTTTCTCATCGGAAAAATGAAAGATTATCCTCGAAAACATAAAGTTAGTCAATATGTCATGTTAAAAATTGATATTTGATAAGATTTCGTAACATTCTTGTTCAAAAAATACCCAAAAAATTAGGATTTTTTAAGTTTTTTCAAATTCTCAGGCTTGAATTCAAATATTTATAAAAAGTTGCAGAACAAAAGTTGTTATAAACATAATAATACAACATTTAAAAAAATTTGAACAAGTTTCATTGAGTTCGAGAAAAAAAGTTAGTTTTTTTCTCAAAAATTTTAGTAAAAATCGAAATTTTGAAATTTTGCCCATAAAACTGACCAAAACATGACATATTTATACTCAAAATATGCGCCTTGAATAGATCTATCAATCTAGACTATAATTAATAAATTTAATTTGAATCCAAAATTTTTATGAATTTTTTTCTATATGAGGAGTGCGTGACATGTGACTTTCAGAGCCAAAAAGTGCCTTTTGCCAAGAGAACGCACTCTTATTTTATTGCTTTGTTTGATAGTAGAAACAGAGAACTTTCAAAATCTGAAATAAAATTCCACTACCACTATAGCCCTGAAGCGCTAGAGCGATTTTTGTCGAAAAATTGAAGTTTTTTTGGGAAAAAGCTATTTTTTCACTATCAGAACTTGGACAAAAACTACACAATATGTTCACAAAAAGTTGTAGATTATTATAATATCTTTAATATAAAGAACAATTAAGAATATAAAATTCCACTAGGAATGAGCTAGACAAACGGAAGTATTGTGACCACGTGGTTTTCAAGAAAAAATTAAGTTTTTCACATAATTTTCCGACACCTGGGAAAATTTTTTATATCTCAAAATTAAGTATCTATATTAAGCTAATAACAAAAAAGTTTCAAAAAGATTCATCAATACAGTAATCGGTGAGATCAATTTGAATGATACTTGAAAATGGGCGACTTACTAACTTCAAAGTGCTATTTCTCCTAAGCAGCATGTAGTTGAGTTGGAAACTATTTTGACTACCATATAGGTGCACATAGGGACTCATCAGCAACAGAAATAATTTTTGAAAAAGAATTTTTAATTCTGGCCCATAGCATGGGTGCTTAGCATTGCATAAGGTAGTTTCTAATTTAGTCAGGAGCTGAAGTTCACATGGATTATATTTTATCATATAAAAATCGGAGTCTACTGAGCTTAGCTTAAATTTAACAAACTGAATTTATGGGTGATAAAAAAGCATTTAACAAGAGTGCGCCAGCATTGTAAACTGACAGAAACTGTTTGAGCTATTATCATTCAGGACACAGTTAAAGTAATTCACACTAATTCCATTGTCTAAATAATTCTTAAATTTTAGTTGCTACTACATCAAAAACATAACGATTCAAATCTACTTTGAATAATTTATAAGAACTCATTGCCAATATATCAACCTAAACTACAGTCAATTCCTTAAAGCATCCTTAAACTCCTTTCAATTTTCAAATAAAAAAATTTTCTGAAACTGATTTGAACCAGTGACCTATGGATATCTGTTTAACTGCTGAAGTTTAAGCGAATTCAAACTCATCTCACGGCTCTATTAACTGAGTTATTTGATGTTTTAAGATTGATAACTAGTTTACTTCTATTTATTACTGCTGTTGTTACTTGTTTCATGTCTTACTTATCTGGTAAGCTTCTGAAGTTTTTCAGGCCTACGTGATTCATAATAAGGAGACAAATGTTAGTATAATATCAGGTAATAGCAATTGTTAATGAATAGAAAACATTAATAGATAGCAGTAAAAATTTGCTTGATCCGAAGCCCATTTCAAATTTTATGCAATTTACAAAAAATCATAATTTATTGTTGGTAAACTAATGTCCAGTTTTTGTTCATTTTATTGCAAAATGACAACGGCATGCGTATGTATTGCAAAAAATAGACATAGAGACATCACACACAGCGATTACGGCATTTGTATCAAATGTCCATTCATGTGAAAATAAAATAAAATTTACTGACAATTTGAAGGAATCCGTACGAATGTGATGCGTACATACTACATGAATTTTGCGCTAAAGATGAAAAATTGCAGTCATTTTTATCTTCATTAAGGAATATATTTTTGTGTGCAAAATTAGAACTTTTTTAGGCGATTAGGTAGTGAGTGAAAATCATTGGAATGTCTTTATTAGTTTTGATGTTCAATGATGAGTAAGGAATTAATTTATCAATGTTTTGATGAGTAACATTATCAGTTTTTGTGCGATGTATTTATTGTAAATCGCTTGTTATGCTTGATAGTCTGGTGTGAAACTATACCTATACTGTCATATTGCTGGGACAGAAACACAATTTTGTTAATAGCCTTTAGATGGAATTAATACCAGGAGTTTCCAAACAATAGGCATGCGGACAGAGAATTTGTCTCAGGGTATACAGGAGTTAAAGGGGTGATGTCAGATGGAAAACCTTTTATTGTAAATTTAAGCTCTGCATAGAACATGTTTGATGTAACTGGAAAATTGATTGTTTTAGAATTTTGTTTTATTTTCAAAATTTTGAAAATCAATAGTCTAATATGATTAACAAGGAATACTAGAGCAATACCGTCTGTGTCATCTTCTTCTTTTTGGTCTAAAGATTGATCTAAGCATCATTCTCCGAAAATCGAATTATTAAAGTTTCGTCGGCTACAGTCATTCTGTTACTCAGCACAATAAAGTATACAGGGCGGATTAGAGTGAATATACGGTCAATTTGATAATTCCGAGATTCTCTTCGATGTTAGTAGACTTCCTAAAGGTTGTTATGCATGCTGTCTCAGTGAAATCTAAATCAAATTTAAATATAAAACAACTCAGAGAGTATCTTAATATGTGTAAATATGTAAGCATTATAAATTGCTGAGATCACAACAAATAGATTTTCTGAAGGAATTTTATCAAAGAGGACAATTGAATTCGCGGATGCATATTTCACATTTTGCTGCAAACTGTTGTCAGACTACAATCACAAATTGATAATTGTCATCAGTTGCGCTAGCAAAATAATCCAAGCAGGATATTATCTATTAGTCTTAGCAACTTTATTTTCATCGAAACAGAATTTAACCTAATTTAAGCATTCGGAAATTTGGGAAAAACTCATACAATTATCCAGTTTTCAAAACCGTTCCAACATTCAAATGTTAGAACTGATTTGAACCAGTGACCTATGATTATCTGTAACTCAAACTTAAGCTTAAGAGCTTAGCGAATTCAACCATTTCAGCAGAAACTACTCGCTTCAACTGTATTATCGAAGGTGAATATTTGATGTTTTAAGATTGGATATAACTAGTTTATTTTCTTGCTACTGCTGTTGTTGCATGTAATGCAGTTTTAAATTTGATTAATTTTTGAAAAATCTTAAAATTTGATTATCTTTTTTTTCAATTTTAGATTTAATTGAAATTGTGAGAATTTTAAATTTTTATGTTTTACATTTTTTGATTTAAATTTGACTGAAAATTTTAAATTAATTTCCATTTTAATTAAGTTAAATCAAATTTAAATTCAAATTAAAATTTTAAATTTTTGTCAAATTTTGACAATTTGGAAATTTGCTTTAAATTTTTAAATTTTAAAAGTATAATTGAATTTTCACAAATTTAATTATTTCACATCTTTAAAATTTCACTTATGAATTTTTTGACAATTTTGTACACTAAAAATATAAATCTTCTAAAATGCAAATTTATTCAAAACATAAAATCCAACAAAATCAAACAATAGTTGTACGTGAAGTTTCAAACATTTGTTTGGGATTATCAATGTACAACTTCAAATATTCGACAATCCATCATAATCTACACCCCTACAATGCTTTCCAACCTTATCCATATCCATTACAATCTTAATATTTCCAACTTCCATGTTTTTGTTCCCCTCAATTTTTCAAGGACATAATACCGATTATTTACACCGTTTCATTCCTCATTGTCACGTCCATAAATCTATAAAACTAAAACTATTAAAGAAGCAAGCAGCACACAAGTGATAGATTAGCGCCAAAATCAGTAATGAATGCGTAAATCTTCAAATATACTGTAAAATATCACAAAAGCTATAAAATCCACATATGTTTCAAAGGGTACACAAATAATTACAGTTAGAATGGACGATAAACAAGGCAGCAATGAACAATCGTACACTCGAATTTTATTCATCTCCCATGCTGCGTTTCATTACTGCAAAATTGAAATAGTTTTATTGATCTTCTTTTATAGGTGGATATCTACATGATGGATGGAAGGGCGATTTTACGTTAGATGCGCTTCATTTCACAGGGGATAAGATTGAAGAATTCTTTGGCACCCGAAAGGGGCGACAGTTCTCTAGACCGAGTATATTGTACCTACGTCTCGGTCCCGGCATCAGAACTCTATCAAGCTGCGTTAGTACGGAATTGTCCTGGTGGTTTCATGACGGCGGACTGACTCCATTTCTATATGTAAGTCTGGTCTGCCACCTGACAGGTTGTGCAGTTCCAATTCGTGATTCTGTAGATCTACTATCCCTTCTGTACTAACTTGCTGCTGGTCGTACAGTCCCATCTGGATCCATGTCTCCACAGGAATCGCCTGATGCTGGGTTTATCTTCGGCTTCCACTCTGCTAATTTCCGGCTATCAAACGCACCAAGTGAATTCTGCAGATCCAATCTAAAGTTCTCTAATTTCTTCTGATCCTTCCCATGATCCTTTTATTGTACCCAAAAAAATAACCAAAATAAAATCCTTCGAAATTGATTTGAACCAGTGACCTATGGATCTCGGGATTATACTCAAGTACTTGCAACCACTACACCAACTGAGCTAACGAAGGTGAATATTTGATGTTTTAGAGACTGAAAGAAAGTCTTTGAATCGTAAATATTTTATTTATCTGATTAAAGTGGAATTGAAAGTAGATTATGAGAAGCTGACTTGACTGTTCGAGGAGATGAAGTATTGTTTAATGTTGAAAAATGGAATTATTAAAAAGAAATAACTCGTGTCCATGGATAGCAATTAACATGGATAGACACTAATAATACTGACATATTACAACTAGAAGTTCACTTGCCGAATTCTCCTAATTTCTGAAAAGTAGAGTTTACCGACTCAAAATTTATGTGATCTCGAGTCATTTGCCGACTTTCCATGAAAAGTTATGTTCCACGAATTTAAAATCATCAACATCTCCTTAACTCATGAAAAATATCAAGTTCTGTTTATGTTCGGATAAAGACCTAAATGAAGTCTAAATGTAGCCATCACATCACTTCTCCTTAATTATAGGGAAAAAAATGCTACATTAATAGCGATACGTGGATGATAAATGATTCGCGGAGTCCAAGAAATTCTGGAAGGAAGTTATCGATAGAGACAGTATTGCATTCGGTTCAAGTAGACTGAGCAAATTAAATCCTATTTATCTTTTGTTGTTTCTTTTGTACTGCAAATTATCTGAAATGGTTGCCAAGTTTTACTAATCCTAGTCTGATTGTATATATAGCCACCCTCAAAGGCGGTTTTGATAGGCTTTTACTTTATCCTTTCATGTATATATCCTGCTAATTATAGCTCGGTCGCCAGCGGTAGATTTAGCGATATCCGGAATACACGATAAGGTATACAAGATGTATTTGGTTAGCGTCAGACTATTCTCTAAATTTCAGTGAACTGTTTAAGGCGTAATCTGAGAGAGAGGCCATGGATCACAGTTGATATATACGATCAACGTAGGCAAGCAAATGTCATTATATCCAGATATGATTATATAATTTAGGTGCCTTTAGAATAAACAGGGGTAAATATCATCAAGACTACATCTGAACTTTCTTCACCCTGAAAATTGCGCCCACATTTTGCCGTGAAATTAGTCGATGAGTGGAAATGAAGGAATGAATTGTTGACAAAAACAGTGGCCGCCTCATTAGATCTCGTAGAATTAAAATCTTCCATTCAATTTTCGCCCATTGTCTATACTGTGATTTTAACTAACAATCACAGTTAACAGCTTGTAGTTAAAATTCACCCAAAAAACAAGCATCGTCATTTGTGATGTTTATCCGCTGCATTTTTGTACGGGGACGCCGCTGTATTTTTTTTTGCTGTCCTTATAGCCTTCCAACTCCGATTGTTCTCAAAAAAACGGCCACCCTACTCATTTATTAATCAGTTTTCGATCAGTTACTGAAACGTATTAAATATGTTCCATCACATCGAGGGTGCAATATATTTACCTGCATTTTTCGATTAAATGAAAGCAATTATTTATAAATTCTTACTAACTTTGACTATCTCAAATGTTTTGAAGTTCTTCCATTGTCATTCATCCTTTTTTTTGAAAAAAAAAGGTCGTTTGCATCCAGAAATAGATTTGAACAATGTGTAAATAAATAAATCAGACATAGCAAAATTACGTTGTAATCTATTAAATGACTATTGAGTGTGAGTTGAGTGATGAAAATTTTCGGCATTGTCGACTCCTTTTATTTCCTTCCTTTGTTTGATTCCAATTGCCTAGAAATATTTGACGGATTATTTGAGTACCGATGTTTATTTGAACTTGCATTTCAAAAAAAGACTCGAAAGAGCAGTCGATGGTGTAGGTAGAGCGATTTGATGCATGATCTAATGAGAATTTTTGGAGTAAATTGGTTGATGAATTTTGAATGCGTCGATCACTTTTTTTGAGGTGTAATTACTAATATTGGATATTATATATTCCAACTAATAACTAATTGAGATGACAGGTCTGTTGGTTAGAATTCAATAATTTTGAGGTTAGACGTTTAAATTTCCGTCAAGGATCATAATCATGAGATGATAGGTTGTGGATTTTATTAATATATTGTGGAATGAGTGCTTTTGACATTAGTTGATTTACTGCGTTAATTGGTATTAATGGGTATGTAAAATTATCTTAAATTTAGAACAATTGCGTAAAGGCATTAGTTGAACCTATGCATACATTTTCGAGCAGAACATTGTTAACGCGCGTAGCAAAATGTTTGTCGTTCACAACTGATGATGTTGGGTATCCATAGATGGTGCTAATGATCGGGAGCGCAATCTAGAATTTTGCAGAATTTTAAACTTTTTATGTAAAAGTAGTTATTGATCTAAAATTTCGGGATTTACTTCGATATTATCATGATTAATCAATTGATTACGATCAATGACTGTTGGGATTGCCTATCCCAATTTCTATTTCCATATTGTCCCAGACATAATACAAATGACTCCAAAGATATCTCATCTACCTCATTCGTGTCTCAATGTTCAAACAACCTCTTCCATACATCTCTTTTCCTTCAGGCCAAAATCGCTACCGGATTTGGAACTGCGACCTATGGATATCTGTTTAACTCTAACTTAAGCTGAAGTTTAAGCGAATTAACCATTAAGAGTTCATACGTTCTATTGAATGTTATCGAAGGCTATTATTTGATGTTTTATGATTGATATAATTAGTTTACTTTCTATTTTATAGCGCTGTTGCTTAGTTTATGGGTTGATTTAGGTTGACGGATGAAAGAAATTGAAGTTTTTTTGTATCTTTCATTGTTTTTACATGTGTGAAATGCTGAGATGAGGTCAGTTCCATGCTATTGAGTGATTTTGGCCATTAGTCAAGCTTTACCTTGAATAGAACAAATCAATCGATCAAGATTCTGATCTAGGCTGATGGACTCGGTGCGTTTTTTTTCAACACCAAATCCGACATCAAGCGTTGCGAGTCTCAACATTAGAGCAGAGTCACGTCGAAATTTACACATTTGATTAACAGATTTGTGTTATCTGGTTTCCTTACTATTCTGTTTAGCAAGAAGTTGGTCTAGCAGTATTGTGATGGCTGATGTCGGTGACCATAACACATCAGTTTTTCAAACGATAGACCGTACCGTCATACCCTGAAGTCAAAGTTTAAATTTCACCGTATGTCGGATCAAAAGTAGTCGTCGTTGCCGGCAATATAGTCACGTCCCAAAGAATAATAATTTTACTTGAAATTTTAAAGTTTAGATGAGATTTAACCTAGAATTAGAATTTGTCAACCATCTGCTTCTCAATTCACAGTGGTTTGTAGATGCATGGCCAGCCGACCAGCCGACTAGATTTGCGCGAAAAGTCGACTTAAGTCCAATCCTATGAGCCTGGTCTACCTCGTTCCATCCAGAATAACTTTAAAAACTAACTAGCTAATAAAGCTCAAATCGCTAGCCATCGATTGGACTTAAGTCGACTTTTTCATACAAAATCCTAGTCGACTTTGAGTTCGGCTGGCCATGCATCTACAAATCTAGTCCACTTTGTGAATTGAGGAAGCAGATAGTTGACACGAGTCAAATTCTAATTCTAGGTTAAATCTCATCTAAACTTTAAAATTTCAAACAAAATTGAGCTAAACAGCACAATCGCTGGGACATTGACTATGTGACGGCAACGTGACGACTGCTTTTGATCCATTTATACGGTGAAATTTAAACTTTGACTCAGAGTTGTGAAACGGCCTGATTATATCGTTTGGCCAAAAACGGTCAATAAATGACTGGTCGATTCTCTCGGTCGCCGACATCGGCCATCACAACTCTGCTTGGACCAGCTTCTTGCTAAACAGAATAGTAAGGAAACCAACCTGAATAGCACAAATCTGTTAATCAAACTAAAATCCAGTATGAGGTCGACGTGACTCTGGCATAATGTTGAATTCGGTTTCTGGCATGATGTCGGATTTGGTGTTGAAAAAACGGAATCTGACACCGAGTCAGAGTCACGTCAACCTAGATCTGGAATCTTGATCGATTGACCGATTTGTTCTATTCAAGATAAAGCTTGACTTAATATTTAAAATCCTCCAATAGCATGGAACTGACCTCATCTCAACATTTTCATCCACATGAAATTTTACGAACCAAAAACAATGAAAGATACAAAAAAAAACTTCAATTTCTTTTCATCCATCAACTTCATCAACCCATAAAATAAGTAACAACAGCGCTTATAAAATAGAAAGTAAACTAGTTATATCCAATCATAAAACATCAAATAATAACCTTCGATAGCTCAGTTGGTAGAGCGGTGGACTGTAGTGGTTGAATTCGCTTAAACTTCCAGCTTAAGTTAGAGTTAAACAGATATCCATAGGTCACTGGTTCAAATCCGGTTCGAAGGATTTTTTTTTTATTTTGAAGATTGAAGGAGGGGTTTAAGGATGTATGGAGGGGGTTGTTTGAGGTTTGTTGAGGATTTTTTGAATGAGGTTAGATTGGTTATCTTTGAGGTCATTTATTTATTATGTCTGGGATTGAATATGGAGAATAGGGGGTGGGATGGGTGATCCTAACAGTCATTGATCGTAATCAGTTGATTAATCATGATAATAGTTATCAGGGGTAAATCCAGGGAGGGATTTTTGGGTCAACCAACTAGAATTTTACATAAAAAGTTTTAAAATTCTTGCAAATTCTGGGTGCGCTTCAAGTGATTGCAGTCATTAGCACCATCACAATAGTGCCCAACATCATCGGTTGTCAGACGTTAGAGCATTTTTGCTTTTTGCCGTAAAAACGGTCGTCCCATAATGACAACGATGTTCTGCTCGGCATCTCTTAATGCATAGGTTCAACTTAATGCAGCTACACGTGTGTTCTAAATTTAAGATAATTTTACATACCCATTAATACCAATTAACTGTCATCAACTAATGTCAAAAGCACACTTTCATTCCACAATATATTATTAAAATCCACAACCTATCATCTCATGATTATGATCCTTGACGGGGAAATTTAAACATTCTAACCTCAAAATTATTGAATTCTAACCAACAATTTACTGTCATCATCAATTAGTTATTAGTTAAACTCATATGAATATCCAATATTAGTAATTACACCTCCAAAAAAAGTGATCGACATTCAAAAATTCATCAACCATTAATTTACTCCAAAAATTCTCATTAGTCATGCATCAAATGCGCTCTATACCTACACCATCGACAACTCTTTCGGGTCTTTTTTTTTGAAAATACAAAGTTCAAATAAGCATCGGTACTCAAATAATCCGTCAATATATTTACATCACACAAACAATTGGAATCAAACAAAAGGAAGGGAAATAAAGAGAGTCACAGACAATGCCGGGCACTCATCTTTTATATCACTCAACTCACACTCAATAGTTGTCATTTAATAGATTACAACGTAAAATACCTTATGTCTGATTTATTTATTTACACATTGTTCCGTCTATTTCTGGATGCAAACAATTGACGGCACAAAAAAAAAGGATGAATGAAGACAATGGAAAGAACTTCAAAACATTTGAGATAGTCAAAGTTAGTAGAAATTTATAAATAATTGCTTTCATTTTAATCGAAAAATGCTACGGAATTGAAGCTTCATATTGCACCCTCGATCTATTGATGAACATATTCTATTACAATTTCGAAAGTATTTAGTCGAAAAGCTGATTAATAAATGAGTAGGGTGGCCAGAAAAATCGGGACACTTTTGAGAACAATCAGGACATTTTGAGGCTTTGTCGGGACACAGCAGCAAGGATGAAAAGTACAGCAGCGTCCCGGCAAAAATACAGCAGATGGCCATCCTATAAATGACAGATTCTTGTTTTTTTGGGTGAATTTTAGCTACAAGCTGTTGTAGCTGTAGATTGTTGAATTAAAATCGACAATATGGACAATGGACGAAGAGTGAGAGATGAATGGAAGGTCTTTTAATTCTACGAGGGATCTAATGAGGCGGCGAAGTTCCTCTAATAACTATTTTGTCAACAATTCATTCCTTCATTTTCCACTCATCATTTAATTTCACGGTAGAAATGGAAAAGTGGAGAAATTTTCTGTTTTGTTTTAGATGAGCGCGATTTTCGGGGTGAGGAAAGTTCAGATGTAGTCTTGATATGATGTTACCCCTGTTTATTCTAAAGGCACTAAGATTATATAATCATATCTGGATATAATGACATTTGCTTACTTACTACGTTGATCGTATATATCAACTGTGATCCATGGCCTCTCTCAGATTACGCCTTAAGCTGGTTCACTTGGGGAATTGGGGAAGCCGAAGTCTGACTCCGAAGCTAACCAAACATCTTGTGTATACCTTATCGTGGTATTCCCGGATATCGCTAAATACACCGCTGGCGACCGAGCTATGTGCCGGGATATGTACATGAAAGGATAAAGTAAAAGCCTATCAAAACCACCTTGTATGAAGGGTGGCTGCCCAACAATCAGACTAGGGATGGTAAGGCTTACAACCGACCATTTCCGAAATGAACACGTACAAAGAAAGCAACAAAAGGTAAATAGGACTAGCTAGCTTCAGTCTGCTAATTACTAATACCGAATGCAATACTGTCTCTATCGATAGCTTCCTTCCAGAATTTCTTTGGATTTCCACGAACTCATTTATCATCCACAAAGTCGTATTAATAATAGCATTTTTCCCTATAATTAGAGAAAGTGATGGCCGATGGCCCATTTGGACTTCATTTAGGTCTTTATCGAACTCATAAACGGAACTTGATATTTTTCATGAAGTTAGGGAATGTTGATGATTTTTAGGAAATGTGACTTCATTGGAACATAACTTTTCATGGAAAAGTCGACCCAAGTCGACTCGAATCCACATAAATTTTGAGTCGACTTCGAGCTCTGCTTTTCAGAAATTAGGAAAGGGAGGGTTCGACCCGAAATAATTTCCTGGTTATGGCTATGGTCGGTATTGTTAATTGATATCCATGTTAATTGCTATCCATGAGACGCGAGTTGATTTCTTTTAATAATTCCATTTTCAACATTAAACAATACTTCATGCTTTCATAAATTAATTTGCAGAATACACTCAAGTCAGCCTCTCATAATCTACTTTCAATTCCACTTTAATCGAATAAATAAAATATTTTGATTCAAAGACTTTCTTTCAGTCTCTAAAACATCAAATATTCACCTTCGATAGCTCAGTTGGTAGAGCGGTGGACTGTAGTGGTTGCAAGAGATACACTTGAGTATCTCATCCAGATATCCATAGGTCACTGGTTCAAATCCGGTTCGAAGGATTTTTATTTTGGTTATTTTTTGGATCCTGTAAATAAAAGGATCATGGGAAGGATCAGGAAGAAAGTAGAGGAACTTTTAGATTGGATCTGCAGAGAATTCACTTGGTGCGTTTGATATCGGAAATTAGCAAGTGGAAGCCAGAGATAGAGCCAGCATCAGGCGATTCCTGTGGGAGGTCATGGATCAGAATAGGTTTGTACGACCAGCAACGTAAGTTAGTACAGAGAAGGGATGGTAAGGTCATACAAATCACGAATTGGGATTTGCACAACCTGTCCGGGCTCAATGTGGCGAACCAGATTTTTTGCTGCCAAAATGGATCGGAATCGCCGTCATGAAGCCGTAAGGACAATTCCATACGGCGACGCAACGATAACACAGCGGTAAGAGTTCCTGATGCCGAGACCGAGACTTGTGGGGTAGTCTTGGACGGTGTCGGTCTCGATCTCGGTCTCGGTCTTGGTCTTGGTCTCGGTCTCGGTCTAGAGAATTTGTCCTTACTTTTCGGGTGCCGGGAATTTAATTCAATCTTGTCCCATATTAATGAAGCACATCTAAATTTTCCATACCCAGTAAATCGCCCTTCCATCCCATCCCTTCAAATATCCACCTATAAAAGAAAAATCCATCACAACTTGTTTCAATTTTACATTTACAGTGTAATGAAAACACAGCATGGAATTAATTAAAATTCACAATTTTCTGAGGGATATTTTGTTGTTCATTGCTGCTGCTGTTTATCGTCCATTCCTAACTAGCATTAATTATTTGTGTACCACTTTGAAACATATGTGGATTTTTACTCTTTTGTGATATTTTGCAATATATTTGAAAATTTACGCATTCATTGCAGTTTTTGGCACTAATATCACTTGTGTGCCTTTATGGTCAACATATGTTTTGCTTCTTTAATAGTTTTAGTTTTTTTGTCATTTATGGACGTGACTTAATGAATGAAAATATTTTTGGTGTAAATAATCGGTATTATGGTCCTTGAAAAATTGAGAGGATTTTAAAGCGGAAGTTGAATATTAAGGATTGTAATGGATATGGATATTAAGGTTGGAAAGCATTGTAGAGTGTAGATTATGATGGATTGTCGAATATTTTGAAGTTGTACATTGATAATCCCAAACAAATGTTTGAGGAACTTCACGTACAACTATTGTTTGATTTTGTTGGATTTAGATCTGTTTTGGATAAATTTTGCATTTTTAAGAAGATTTATATTTTTTGAATAATTTTAAAATTGTCAAAATTCATAAATTGAGAATTTTAAAGATGTGAAATAATTAAATTTGTGAAAAATTCAATTGTAAACTTTAAAATTTAAAAATTTAAAGCAAATTTCAAATTGTCAAAATTTTGACAAAATTTAAAATTTTTAATTTGATTTAAATTTGATTTAACTTAATTAAAAAATCAAATTAATTCTTAAAATTTTCAATCAAATATTAATTCTTTCAAATTTAAATCAAAAAATGTAAAAATTTATAAAAATTTAAAATTCTCACAATTTCAATTAAATCTAAAATTGTAAAAAAAAAGATAATCAAATTTAAGATTTTCAAAATTCCAATCAAATTTAAAACTGCATTACATGCAACAACAGCGGTAATAAAAAAGAAAATAAACTAGTTATATCCAATCTTAAAACATCAAATATTCACCTTCGATAGCTCAGTTGGTAGAGCGGTGGACTGTAGTGGTTGAATTCGCTTAAGCTCTTAAGCTTAAGTTTGAGTTACAGATATCCATAGGTCACTGGTTCAAATCCGGTTCGAAGGAATTTTTTATTTGAATGTTGAACGATTTTAAGGATACTTTAAGGAGTTTTGAAGAAGTTTTGGATGGTACGTTGACATGAGTTTTTCCCAAGATTTTCCGAATGCTTAAATTAGGTTAAATCATTCTGTTTCGATGAAAATAAAGGATTGCTAAGACTTAATAGATAATGTCCCTCTTAGTTGATTTCTTAGCGCCTTTGGTGACCAATTATCAAATTCATTGGTCGAACAATTTTAACAGTTTGCAATGCACGGAAGTATTCTTCTTCGAGAGCTCGCCACATCCACGAATTCAATTGTCCTCTTTTTATACAATCTAAAATTCCTTCAGAAAGTCTATTTGTTCCCAGCTGATCTCAGCCAATTTATATGCTTACATATTTACACATATTAAGATCTCTTTCTGCAAGTTGTTTTATATTTAAATTTGATTTAAATAATTTCACTGAGACAGCATGCATAGTAACCTTTAGGAAGTCTACTAACATCGAAGAGAATCTCCGGAATTGTCAAATTGACCGTATATTCGACTCTAATCCGCCCTGTAGCACTTTATTGTGCTGAGTAACGGAATATGACTGTAGCCGACGAAAACGCAACAGACATTTTCGAGAGAATGATGCTTAGATCAATCTTTAGACCAAAAAGAGAAGATGACCTTTTACGGAGCAGTATTGCTCCTAGTTGTATCGGCTGTTATTCATACTGTTAATCATATTAGACTATTGATTTTCAAAATTTTTGAAAATAAAACAAAATTCTAAATATTTCAGAGTGTCAATTTCCAGTTACATCAAACATGTTCTTATGCGGAGCTTAGGTTACAATAAAAGGTTTTCCATCTGACTTTTTGCTCACCTTTTGCTGGCTCTGTCACCTAGTTTTTACAAATTCTCTGTCCGCATGCTGACATTCTTTCATTAGTTTTCTGCGCCAAGTAGCTTTTGGAGCTCCTGGTCGACTTTTCCCTTGTGGATTCCATCTAAGGGCTGTGTAACAAAATTGTGTTTCTGTCCCAGCAATGACAGTATAAATTAGTTTCTACACCAAAAAACTGGAACTATCAAGCATAACAAAGCGATATTTACAATAAATACATCACACAAAAACTGATAATGTTTAGCAATATTTCATCAAAACATTGATAAATTGAATTCCTTACTCATCATTAGACATCAAAACTAATAAAGACATTCCAATGATTTTCACTCACTTTACCTAATCGCCTAAAAAAAAGTTCTGAATTTTTGCACACAAAAAATCTATTCCTTAATGAAATAGCTGAATAGAGGATAAAAATGACTGCAATTTTTCATCTTTAATAGAATTCATGTATGTACGCATCACATTCGTGCAGTTCCTTCAAATTGTCAGTAAATTATTTTATTTTCACATGAATGGACATTTGATAAATGTTATGTCATGTGTGTGATGTCTCTATGTCTATTTTTTTTTGCAATACGTACGCATGCCGTTGTCATTTTTTAGCAATAAAATGAACAAAAACAGGACATTAGACGCTAACAATAGATATGATTTTTTTATGTAAAAATTGCATAAAATTTGAAATTGATAAATTGAATTTCCGGATCAAAAAGCAAATTTTGCTGCTGTCTGTTAATGTTTCATATTCATTAACAATTGCTATTACCACGATATTATGCCTAACGGTTGTCTCACTTACATTATGAATCACGATAGACACAAAGAAAACTTCAAGCTTACCAAGTAAAGTAAGACATGAAACAAGTAACAACAGCGGTAATAAAATAGAAAGTAAACTAGTTATATCCAATCTTAAAACATCAAATAATCACCTTCGATAGCTCAGTTGGTAGAGCGGTGGACTGTAGTGGTTGAATTCGCTTAAGCTTCCAGCTTAAGTTTGAGTTAAACAGATATCCATAGGTCACTGGTTCAAATCCGGTTCGAAGGATTTTTTTTTTATTTGAAAATTGAAGGAGTTTAAGGATGCTTTAAGGAATTGACTGTAGTTTAGGTTGATATATTGGCAATGAGTTCTTATAAATATTCAAAGTAGGTTGAATCGTTATGTTTTGATGAAGATTGAGGGTAGCAGCCCCTAAAATTTAAATTATTTAGACAGTAGGTTAGTGTGAATTACTAGCTTGTTGTTCTGGGAACCCATAGAATAATTCCTGAATGACTCTTCTTTCAAACAATTTCTGTCAGTTTTGCCAATGCTCAGCACTTCTTGTTAAAGATCTCTTTTATCACCCATAAATTCAGTTTGTTATAAATTTAAGCTAAAGCTCGAAGTAGACTCCGATTTTATATGATAAAATCGACTATAGTCCGTATGAAATTCCAGTCGGCTTCGAGCTCTGACTAAATTAGAAACTACCTTATACAATGCTTAAAGCACCCATGCCACTATGGGCCAGAATTAAAAATTCTTTCAAAAATTATTTCTGTTGCTTTTATGATAGTCCCTATATTACCCTATATAATGGTAGTCAAAATAGTTTCCAACTCAACTACATGCTGTAGGAGAAATAGCACTTTGAAGTTAGTAAGTCGCCCATTTTCAAGTATCATTCAAATTGATCTCACCGATTACTGTATTGATGAATCTTTTTGAAACTTTTTTGTTTATTAGCTTAATATAGATACTTAATTTTGAGATATAAAAAATTTTCCCAGGTATCGGAAAATTATGTGAAAAACTTAATTTTTCTTGAAAACCACGTGGTCACAATACTTCCGTTTGTCTAGCTCATTCCTAGTGGAATTTTATATTCTTAATTGTTCTTTATATTAAAGATATTATAATAATCTACAACTTTTGTGAACATATTGTGTAGTTTTGTCCAAGTTCTGATAGTGAAAAAATAGCTTTTTCCCAAAAAAACTTCAATTTTTCGACAAAAATCGCTCTAGCGCTTCAGGGCTATAGATGGTAGTGGAATTTTATTTCAGATTTTGAAAGTTCTCTGTTTCTACTATCAAACAAAGCAATAAAATAAGAGTGCGTTCTCTTGGCAAAAGGCACTTTTTTGGCTCTGAAAGTCACATGTCACGCACTCCTCATATAGAAAAAAATTCATAAAAATTTTGGATTCAAATTAAATTTATTAATTATAGTCTAGATTGATAGATCTATTCAAGGCGCATATTTTGAGTATAAATATGTCATGTTTTGGTCCAGTTTTATGGGCAAAATTTCAAAATTTCGATTTTTACTAAAATTTTTGAGAAAAAACTAACTTTTTTCTCGAACTCAATGAAACTTGTTCAAATTTTTTTTAAATGTTGTATTATTATGTTTATAACAACTTTTGTTCTGCAACTTTTTATAAATATTTGAATTCAAGCCTGAAAATTTGAAAAAACTTAAAAAAATCCTAATTTTTGGGTATTTTTTGAACAAATGTTACGAAATCTTATCAAATATCAATTTTTAACATGACATAATTGACTAACTTTATGTTTTCGAGGATAATCTTTCATTTTCCGATGAGAAACTTATAGGTTTTCATATAAAAATGTTCTAAAAAATGACTTTAAGTAGTTCGAGCAAGGAGATCAAAATATTCAAATTCACTTTTCCATAGCTAAAAACTATTCAGATGACTTTAAAACTTTCTGAATTCAATTATTATTGTAATATTGACTAATTTATGGCTAGTTTTGGTAGTAATAATAGCTATTTGATCAGATTTTAGTAATTTTAGCAATTAAAATTCAACAAATAATTTTTTTAATATTACAATCTTAGATTACACAAGATCTCAAATTTCTGACTGAAAGATCATTTTTGACTAAATTTTGACCCAGTTGCATAAAAGTGTTACCACAAAAATGCTTCAAAAGCATTAAAAAGCATGGTTAACTGTTAGTTCATTTTGAGCTTTGTATGACTACTAAATCTTGACTTTGTTCAAATATTTAAACTTTTTCAACAATCTCTGCCCAACCAGACAGATAACAGACACTAAATATAAGCAAAATAATAATGGAAACTAAATTTGGACGTGATTTATATTTTCCTAAATTTTTTGGAAATTTCCGTTTGTTCAGTCTCTAAAATCCTATCATATAACTATTATTACTACCAAAACTAGCCATAAATTAGTCAATATTACAATAATAAATGAATTCAGAAAGTTTTAAAGTCATCTGAATAGTTTTAGCTATGGAAAAGTGAATTTGAATATTTTGATCTCCTTGCTCGAACTACTTAAAGTCATTTTTTAGAACATCTTTATATGAAAACCTATAAGTTTCTCATCGGAAAATGAAAGATTATCCTCGAAAACATAAAGTTAGTCAATTATGTCATGTTAAAAATTGATATTTGATAAGATTTCGTAACATTTGTTCAAAAAATACCCAAAAATTAGGATTTTTTTAAGTTTTTTCAAAATTTCAGGCCGAAAATCAAATATTTATGAGAACTTGCAGAACAAAAGTTGTTATACACATAAAAATACAACTTTTAAAAAAAAATTGAACAAGTTTCATTGAGTTCGAGAAAAAAAGTTATTTTTTTCTCAAAAATTTTAGTAAAAAACGAAATTTTGAAATTTTGCCCATAAAACTGGACCAAAATATGACATATTTATACTCAAAATATGCGCCTTGAATAGATCTATCAATCTAGACTATAATTATTAAACTTAATTTGAATCCAAAATTTTTATGAATTTTTTTCTATATGAGGAGTGCGTGACATGTGACTTTCAGAGCCAAAAAAGTGCCTTTTGCCAAGAGAACGCACTCTTATTTTATTGCTTTGTTTGATAGTAGAAACAGAGAACTTTCAAAATCTGAAATAAAATTCCACTACCATCTATAGCCCTGAAGCGCTAGAGCGATTTTTGTCGAAAAATTGAAGTTTTTTTGGGAAAAAGCTATTTTTTCACTATCAGAACTTGGACAAAACTACACAATATGTTCACAAAAGTTGTAGATTATTATAATATCTTTAATATAAAGAACAATTAAGAATATAAAATTCCACTAGGAATGAGCTAGACAAACGGAAGTATTGTGACCACGTGGTTTTCAAGAAAAATTAAGTTTTTCACATAATTTTCCGATACCTGGGAAAATTTTTTATATCTCAAAATTAAGTATCTATATTAAGCTAATAAACAAAAAAAGTTTCAAAAAGATTCATCAATACAGTAATCGGTGAGATCAATTTGAATGATACTTGAAAATGGGCGACTTACTAACTTCAAAGTGCTATTTCTCCTACAGCATGTAGTTGAGTTGGAAACTATTTTGACTACCATTATATAGGGTAATATAGGGACTATCATAAAAGCAACAGAAATAATTTTTGAAAGAATTTTTAATTCTGGCCCATAGTGCATGCAATGCTGTCTTTATCGTCATTTTACTATCTACTTAAATTTATTGTACTACACACCCTTGAGACCTACAGTTTATAGTGGAATCCAAACAACTTGCAAGTTCTGCACATTGGATTGACACGAGTACGTCATAAAACCTGATAAACTACCTTAATATAATGTCAAAATAATATTGACGTCATGATGAATCACAAGAAAAATTCTCAAAAATTTGAGATTAAGAAAACAGCATCACAAATGAGATTACAGCTGGTGGAATTTAAATAAATTCTGATAAGAAGCTCTTCCATTCAGTCATTTAAAGTCTCAAAAATAAGTCAGTAAAATTAATTGCGTAGAATTAAATTAAAGTATTTTAGTCATTTATTGAGCACTAGAGTCAAGTATGAAATTACATCTAGTATTAATACTATCAGCTTTAATCATCAAATCATCGAGTGTTGCTTGTCAAATTGATCACTTCAAAAACTTATCAGTTGCCGCTAAAGTTCATGTAGTTTTACTAAACTTAATTGGAAAAGATGAAATTATAAAAAATAAGACCTGCAAGACTGGACCGCCTTTAAGTGACAGTGCTGAAGACGGTGGATACTTTGTGACTCCGAAAGCATTCATACAAGGAACATTAAATAGTAATGCTAGATCGAATGGAAGATAGAGCCACTGAAATCCAATCTTTTTTGTGCTTAGGGCTACATCGGTAGTAATCCACAACCGGAACTATACACGGCATACGATTTATGTCAAATTTTGCAAATAATATGAACGGCTCACAGTATGGACAACATTGAATTATTGCGTAACAATGGAAATCGAAGAGACTTGAACAATACATTTTATGGATAAACAGCTATGGACCTTAAGGTCTGAACAGCTAATGTTTATTTTTTTAATATGTGAATGCCTCTTACCTTTAAGGCTGCCAAGCCATATGGATTTAACACTTCCAATTGGTATCTACATATATACGGAACCTTAAAGAATACTTTGTGAAGAATTTCGAATTTGTGCAAATCGGGAACGCAGTATCACCTCAAATTGAATTATGCTGAACAGGATCATGTAAATAATTAGCTGGATCAACTGAATATAAGACTAACATACAATTATATGCTTAATGAGGATCTTATGGTACCAATAAACATGCTCACTATGTACCGTAAGATCTATGTTGAGTATAAATTCGCATGTTAGGATTTGAATGCATTTAAAAACCTTAACAGGCAAATAGAAGTCTTTTATGGTACAAAAAGCCCACTACGATACTGAACAGTGGTCACTTTGCCTATAAGGCAAATAATAGTGTACCTAGATCTACTCAGATGAGTGTTTTACTGCAAAAACTGCTGAAAATCCGAAGAAATTCATTAAAAGTGACTAAAAATGAATTAGATTTCAAAAATCTTAAGCTATTTTGAAATAAATACTACTTTTTGTACAATACACAAAATAAAGTTGATCAATTATGCAGAATAAACAAAAAAGTTGATAACGAATTTTAAATTCTTCTACATGACGCAATCATGTGACGTCACAATTCGCGGTTCAAAAGAAATCAAAAATTCACTCTCAAGTTATTTTTTTTCTCACAAAAAAATGTCTTTGCTCTCATTTCTTCTTCTTCTTCGCTCACATTTATGCTCACTCTTTTCTATTACCTGAATTGTCTTACTTTTACTGCTTCCTTTTTCATTTCACACAGCAATTGTTTATTGCATTAAGCTTAGTAATGAGCTTAAGTCAAGTTGGTTTTCATCAAATATTCACCTTCGATAGCTCAGTTGGTAGAGCGGTGGACTGTAGCGGTTTAAGAGATTTAGTCTCTTACAGTTATCCATAGGTCACTGGTTCAAATCCGGTTCGAAGGATTTTTTTTTGTCTTTTTTTTTAGTTCCTTTTCTTGTTTGCCGTGACAATTGACAATCATCATCCTATTCTCACATTTTTATGAACTATTATATAGGATGTGCATTGAAAAAATAGAAATAGGGGATGGAGGGACAATGCAACAGTCTATATTTTGAGGGTCGATTGTTACAGCTTGTTAATAGCCATCAGCAGCACGTTTTTTATGGTGTCGAGTGTATTTTTTTATGTAGAAATTTAATCTCAATTGTGTTAATCATAAGATTGATTTGATGTCATTTAACTTCCGATTGGGAATTTTTGGGACTCGAAATAGGGAAAGTGTCTAGTTTGAGCTGATTAATTAATAAAATAATTGTAGCTACAAATTGAGTTTCATGTTTCAAATTCCAATGTATTTTTTTTATATTGCAAAACTTTCTCATGTACAACATTTTTATGGCTGGCATGCTGCATACTCCAGAGTAGACAAATAAAAATTTAACTTAAAATGTCAAAAAACTTTTGCTGATTCCGAAAAAGTTCATTGAACTTGAAAAACATTTTCTCATGCAATTTTACAGTAAGTAAAACAAAAGGGTTGAAGTGGGATTTTATGAAGTGGCAATTCCTCCAGGTTGCATGCACTCGAGATGGAAATAAAAAAAAACAGAGCGAGTTAAATTTGTGTCATTGTGCCGAAATTCTTCATGCCTTCATGCTGTAAATGGTGCGGAATTTTTTTAAACATTTTTTTCTCATCTTTTTAATGCCTCAAAATTACAATTAATTTCCATTCTCAAGTACGACACACGCTCGTCAAATGACACTTCATTTTTCATATTTATTGTACCAAAAATATTTACTTGTGCATCCTTATTCAGTATCATGAGCATTTTTGACATTTTAACAAATTGCATTTGCATTTGAGGGGTTGATTGGAAGTTATGTCCAGTATTTTTTGGGCATTTAGAAATGCTAGAGTATTTATGATGTGAGGTAAATATAGTCTAATTATTGTAGCTGGTCGAATTTCAATTTTGTTCAGATTTTTGACTGATTTGAGTACAGACAGAGGCACGACATGGGAGAAAGCGTAATCAACATCAGGGTCTCTGTTGGACTATACAACCACGGAAAGGCTCCCGAGAAGGAATCATGATCGCAATATTCCAAGATTGTTTCGATCCCGATCTCATTTTGAGCAATATTCAAGCAAAAATCGAGACAATGAGAACGAATGACCCGCGCTTCGTCAACTTAAACTTCATTGGTATTCAAGAAGGTCAGAAAATGGGTTCGGACGTCCTTCTTCAGTAGTAAATGTAACCCAAAAAGCAGATGTCGTAGAAAAGACGTGTCTCTAAGCTAGCATGAAGCTAGATTTTACTGAATTTGGCTCATAATTAAAGTCGGTCCGACCCAAGTGAGGGGTTTCGATGCCGAGTCCGCTATTGAGACTTGATTGAGGCTTCCCGGGTGTTCTTGAACTCGATCTCGGTCTCAAGAATTTGTCAAGACCGAGACTTCGGGAAACTCTAGATCAAAGCAGAGCTCGAAGTAGACTTGAATTTAGCATGGAAAAGTAGCTTCAATTAGACTCGACGCCGACAATATTCAAGTCAACTTCGTCTTCTAGGTCTCAAGTCGCTCTACTCCTGAGATCACAATTCAAGCCATCATCTTCTGTACTACATGCCCTACGAATTAATTAAAAGTAGTTTATCAAATAATAATAAGAATTTTAGACCATTTTAATACACAAATTCCTCTACAAATCCACTATCCAGCTATGAAGACTCAACTCTCATGAACAAATCCCAGATTGACATCATCCCCAATCAATCCCTAAATTGAAAATGTTATGCAACATTAACATGAGTCTAATAAAAAAAAAATTACATTTTATGTTCATAAAAAATACATCGAACTGGTCAGTTTTTTATTCCCATTTGCAGCTTGCCAATCCTCTTGACAAACAAAAAACAACAAAAGAAAGGACATAAAAATTTATGTGCCTAAAAGTTCATCAATATCAAATCATATTGAGAACTAAGTACAAATTATCGAATGCAGATCATAATGGAATTAGTTGTATAGGAACACAATCGATAACAATAAATTTGCGTACGATTTTTTATGAATTTAGGTTAAATAGTTGACAGAGATGGGATGCGTAAATATTTGATGAGTTAGGGACGTATTTTGACCATCAAAAATCAAAATAGAATAGCTTTGTCTCATTCGTGTCACATTTGAATGATTTTTATGACTTTTTGTGCATTTCTCATATGTTTGATGGGAAGGGGGAAGTCACACAAATATGCTACTTCCAATTTATGATCTACAAAATCAACTCAGTTCGTGAGAGAACACGGAAACTGTCCAAATATGACAATTTTAAGCAGTGGTAAATGGAACTAAGTCAAGGGACAGAAATATTTATGATGTAATCAAATCGAAGCGTGTGTCAATCTCATTCTGATGCTCCTCATCATTGTACTCATCATCATAAGCATCCTGACTGCACTTTTTCACTCTACAGTCGCATGTCACACACTATAAATTTTTATGAGCATTTTCAATAATTTTTAAATGCAGATTTTCAATGTCTTTTTATGGTTTTTGAGCTACTCACGCGCTTTATTGTTTGATTATATTTTATTTACTGATTTCCATATTGTTTTCGTACCCAAAATATTGTCATTGATGTTATATCAATTGTTTATTGTAAAATTGCAAACAGAATGTTAAGGAACTAGGAATTTTTGATGATTTATTTTAGGTTATGTGATTTGAATGAGAATTTGAATTTTTAGGGTGAAAATTTATGAAATATTTAGATATTTTCTAGTCAATAACGCTTAATAATCAAAATATCATTGAAATTTAGTCAAAATGAAATTTTCCCGCCAAAATTTAAAACAGCATTTTTTGTAGGTTATAAGTCATTTCATCGACAAACATTAACTAAAATCTCTTTGCTCACTGATTTTCCATCATTTCAAACCATTTCCAGCATTACTAAGCAACAACCCGAGTCAAATTTCAACATCAAACTCTTCAGGTGGAAGATTACAACAACAAAATATCAATTTCATATTTTCTAAACAAATTTTCATGTTCTTAAGGATAATAATCAAAGAAATTAATGCCGATGGCACTGAAATTCCATCAAATCTTACATAATATTTATCTATTAAGCTACTTCCCTCCATTCTGTCTTTTAAACTCAAATGTCACTAAGAAGATTATTTCTTACAAATCTACAAAGCGAAAGTCTGTCTGCAGCTATAGAAATATGAATATCTCAAAATTCTCTAAATTCCCCAAAAAACTCACATCAAAGATCAATTTCCACAAAAATCCTCAAGTAATTATCTTAATGCATTGCAATGCTGAACAACAAGATATTGTCTCAACAGGATTTGTAGCAAGTTTGTTGACAAGTGCCATATAAAACATGAATGTGGGATTAGTAAAACTACAATGTACGGAGTCGGCAATATATCAAAAAGTTATTATCATAAATACAAAATATAAACACAAAATGAGCCAAATGCGTACAAATAAACATGCAAACATGTACATGAAATAAATCATGAGACAGATTATGGTTTCAGGTGGATAGTTTATGATGTGGTCATTTGTGGTTTTTCAATTTTACTCGATAAGCCTACCCCACAGAAAGATTCTTAAAACTCGACTTTTATTGCGTTTTTATGAAATTTGTGGATGGAATTGTGAGCAGTTTGGCTGTCCTTTCATCTTTCTGTACATTTTTGCATTATTATATTCGTTTATAAATTCAATCTGTCCGTCAGAGTCTGTCCGTCAGTTTGTCCGTCAAAATCTGTCCGACAGAGTCTGTCCGTCAAAGTCTGTCCGTCAAAGTCTGTCCGTCAAAGTGTGTCCGTCAATGTCTATCCGTCAATGTCTGTCCGTCAAAGTCTGTCCGTCATAATTTGTCCGTCAGAGTCTATCCATCAAAGTCTGTCCGTCAAAGTCAGTCCGTCAAAGTCTGTCCATCAGAGTCTGTCCGTCAAAGTCTGTCCGTCAAAGTCTGTCCGTCAAAGTCTGTCCGTCAGAATTTGTCCGTCAGAGTCTGTCAGTCAGAGTCTGTCCGCCAAGATCTGTCCGTCAAAGTCTGTCCGTCAGAATTTGTCCGTCACAGTCTGTCCGTCACAGTCTGTCCGTCAGAGTTTGTCCGTCAAAGTCTGTCCGTCCGAGTCTGTCCGTCAGAGTCTGTCCGTCAAAGTTTATCTGTTCGTCAGTATGTCCGTTAATCCGTCAGTCTGTCCGTCCGTCAGTCTTGATTTAGATTGATCCATAATATGCACAAAACTGCGCTCTCATCAACTCTTCATGCCCTTACTTCCACAGATTTTTTATTCTCCAATCGATTCTGTCTGTTTGTAGTAAATTAAATTGTGATTTATATCCTATTTACTTTCATTATCAAAAACCATTTGTCAGTCCTCTTTTGATGGTTAAACAAAATTATTTTTGCTTTGTGGTATTTTAATTAATTCAATACCGTTCAATACAATTTTGAGAATCAGTCGCTCTTTATGCTTCAATTGTGAAATGCTTTCGCGTTGCGGTTTTGTGAAAAAAAATTTCTCTTTATTGACTGCTGGTTTTTTGGAATTGGAAGTTTTTGACTTTCAAGTGGAATTTTAATTTTATTTAACGTTTAGGCGGAAGTCAAGTGGGTTTTCTGGGGGAGGAATTAACCACTTGTTTGTTCTGCTGTTGATTTTTGATTTTCTGAATAGTTTTGCATAAATTTATGAGTTATTCAATGAGTTTGATAAGGGAAATTAAAACTGTTGGCTTAGATACATTTTTGTTGAGAGAACATTGCTCGGTTTACAAGCCAGCCTGCCTGCAATTCTGCAAAATAATCTCTCATTTGAAAAATTGAAATTGAAATAGGAAAAAAATTACGGATTTTCAAAAATTGAATTTTAACGGTTTTTTAAAATTTAAAAAAATCTTAAACCTTACAAATGAATTGTAAGGTTTTGACAATTGTAAGGTTTTTGGTAGAAAAATAAATAAAAACGTGTTTTTGACAAAAAAGTTAATTTTGGCAAGAAATAGAGCTATTTGACACAAAAAAGTACGATTTCTCAAAGCATCAAGTCTCGCAAAACTACAAACCAAACCACAACAATTAAAATTCCAGTCGCTAACTTAAAAAATTAATTTCTAAACTTTTTTTTCTCAATATTTCAATTTTCAAGACGCAATAACTAATTCTATAACAATTTAATTTAAATTCATTTCACATAACCGCGTACAATAAAAGTCATAAAATGATGAATTATTACTATGTAGCATAAAAAACATAAATAAGGTGAAATTGTCTTCTTTTTTCATGTAAATTTAGACATTTTCATCTCATCTGAATGTAATTTTCATTGCAAACGATTCTCATTCAAGCTGATGCTAATTATAGATAACCACTGTTAATGTTTATAATTTTCCTCAGCAGGAGAGCAAATGGAAATTGTTTGTACTCGAAAAAAATTAAAGGCATAAAGTTGTGGAAGAAAAGTAAACAAAAATTAATTTTCAATTTATTGGATTTATTATTTACATTCTAATCCCGTATAGCTTGTTGTAATTGAAATTGAATAATGTCATGTGGTTGATGGTCAGTGGTGTATTTAGGGAAGGGTTTGAAGGTGGGTTGTGCCTTGCATGAGTGGTCAAAAACAAGTTCTAACTAGTTACAGTTACTAAATTACTGTCTAGTTTAGTGATGGGCAAGTTTTTTTGATGGCCTTGTTATCAAGTCTCGACCAAAATCGGCATACGGTTCAAAGAGTTTCAGCGACATACTCGTTTGCCCAGGAGCACAGAAAATTGACATAGTTTTTTTAAGATGCAGGTCTTTAGGTAGGCAGCGAGTCAAACACCTTGGAACAGACTTCGCGGTTGTTGAGGATATACCGAAATAGCGCTATTTGGACATTTTTGGTTTTATCAAGGAGATAGGTATTTTCTAGAGAATTTGGAATGTTACAACATATCGCAGTCCCGTTGCTATAAGCAAACCCAAAATTATGTTCTATTCTATTCTACAGTTTGCCCAACACATCTAGTTAATGACTAGTTTTAACAATTTTCTGTCCACATGGCCTGGATATGGTGTTTTTGGACCATATCTGAAATGTTGAGTTTGCTAATAGACGCAAAGTCGACTAATTATACATTGTTCCATTTGGGAAGGTGGGTTTCATTATATACACCAATCTGTCATTGCAGTAGTTAAGTTCCTATGACCGAGTATTTAGAGATTAGAGCCGAAAATCTATAAAACTTTTCTTTGTGTAAAGAGTGAGTTCGAATTGGAGAGAACATTGATAATCAACACATAGATTGTGTGACAAAGATTCTCTCAATATTCTGAATACCCCCCCTGTGACCCCTTAGGACCTCTTGAGACCGAATTGCAATCTTGTTTGCAGTCCAAAATTTATTTTGAAAAAATAGTTTAAACTCTAATATTATCTAATACAGACTAAATGTATTAAAAATCAAATTTTAGTTATTTACCAGTACTTGGTCTACCTACAAACTATAAATAACTTATCCACCTCATATCACAAATACATCCCTGTAAATGGATTAATTCTCAATTGCAAGTCCAATTTGTCTTCAAATTACACAAAAAGAAATACTTTTTCCTGCGATTATGAACACCTGTCAAATAAAAAATTGTCAATTTCAATAATATTGAACCACAATAAAGGTTACCGCTAGTTCCATTTTTTAATAATCATTAAAATATTAAATATTCACAAGCTACAGAAGTAACTGATGGGTTGAGAATGAAAAAAAAAAAGTCAGAATTGGAAGTAAATAAAGCATATAAATTGCAATAAATCAATAACCCTCCACTAATATGCAAAAATCCAGTGCCGATAATTGTATATCATTAAGTGCTGCATGCGCTACGACAACTTCAGTTCCTAATGTTGGGTTTCAATTTCCCGAATCAAAAAAGTCAAATATTAGTTTTGGTTTGCATGCGAAATTCCTCACATTGGCAGTTCCCTTTTTTTTTTGTCATGCTTTAAATTTTTTTCACAATTTTCACTTTTGTTTGCTCTAATAAAATTGAACAGCAAACTATGGATGATAAATGGACATTCAATACTATTGTGTACATTCAGCTATAGGAAGTGGATTTAATGAAGAGTTTCAATTCCATAAAGACATGACTTTTTGTGTGTCAATTTGAAACACTCGAAAAATTTGTTTTTGTTGCATTTACAGTCGCAATTGTCCGAAATAAATTAATTATATCCATAACAAATATGAAAGTCATTAATCATGTATCTAGGATGTCTTTATTTACTAAATTTTATATTCAGTTCTTATTATTCATGTATCAATTGATATGATTATGTTGAACTGATTTTCATAAATATGCGGATATTGTTTTGGGGATGATCAATCATCAGACTAGTTTGTAAAATTTGTTCCTGTCTAATTCCATCAATTGACATTTTAAATTTTACATGGGTGGATTTTGAGTTGTCAAAATTGCTATTCACCCTCACAACTGATTGTTGTTATTGTGTCTTGTTTGGGTATTTTTGCTTCTTTCTTTTGTGAATTTTACGATAGATTTGCTTGCTATTCTGCTCTGTTCAAGCTTTGTTTAGGAATGTTAGTCAATATTTTTGAAAATTTATAGAGAAGAATGAATAGAAAATGGACATTAAGATAGTTAAAAATTGGAGATTTTATAAATGGAAGTCATTCGTAAATGATGTGATTAAGAACAAGAAATCTTCAGCAATTTGGATCTGTTGACCTAACTAAAAAAAGGGCAATTTCGAATAACGAATTCCGGGATTGGGATTCGAATCGACATCCTACGATTTTCGGTCGGATGCTCCTAATACTGAGCTATCGAGGGCAATTCGATCATATGGCCCTTTTTTTACTGCACTCCAAATGATATACCGTTGAAGGGCCATTAATCGAATCCAATTCCAACAAGATCATTGAAATCCAGGCTTGCGCTATGGCGATTCTCAGGTAATGATGGTTTAACAAGTGAAGGTGCGCCATATCGGATCCATATCGGATCACCATATCATAGATTAGGGAACATTCCCACCTGTAGCCTTGAAAGGGATGCTGTGTGCCGTGCTTCCACCAGATATGATTCGAAAAATGAAAAGTGATATTGGTACAAATCAAGTGCAAACCATGACTTCTTCTAGAAATCTCCTTAAGTTGATTCTAATGCTGGCTACCGACTGCCAATTACCGTTATCAAACGCCATGCTATCTCTATGAACAGTTTCTGTCCATGAGTTCTAGAGCCTTTTTAGTGCTACTTTGTCATTTTTAGGACACCGATTGAAGGGTCTGTATTGCAATGATAAGGTACCGAATTACTAAACCCTTCCGCTACTTAACCACTTTGACTCAATTCATTAAAAACAAAGTTTTGACTAAGGCCCGAATCCTGTCCCTGCAAAATAGTTGCTTCATAAAGAATAAAGTCAAGACTCTATCCCAAAGTATTAGACACAAGAAATAAATGGCGTCTTACACAATAAACCACAGATTCATCTCATCTCACTAGTCTTAATGTCTGAGTTTTTTTATTATTTGTCTGTTAACGCGAAATCATGACCATAATTTTTGTGCTGTTTCAATGGCACGTCCGGCCAATCAGAAGATATTCTTCAAATTTAAAGTTTACGTGGTCTGGATGGCGACAGACAAACTTGATCATTTCTCATTTGGCATTAAATTAGCCTCTTAGAATGAGGCATTTATAGCGAAATCATCAATTGGATTCGGTTGTTGGGTAATTTGATTTTTGGAAATATTTATTTTGGAATAATAAGAATGGAAGCTACACAAAATCGAATCAAAACATAAATAGAATCAAAAGCGAATTTGCATGAACGTTTACTTGCAAATTGACTGTTATGTTGAGCTCTCTACTGTAAACCATGCTACGGACATTTCAGTGTCGAAAAAAGTCGACATTTTTGAAAAAAGTCGACCTGTGTCGAATTTGGAATTTTTTTGCATATTTTTGTCTAATTTCAACATAATTAATCATTTATATTAGCTAAATATTGATCTACAAACAAGAATTGTTCAATTAAACCTTGTTTTTCAATAAAAATTAACTAAAATTAGTGAAAATTTGACGGTTATTTTGAAATTCAAACGAAAAATAACGGCTAATTTCGACATGTCCGTAGCATGCTGTAAACTTTATCATGGATCAATCTGTCATATCTCCTGAGCAGTACATTGAAATCTTTTAGTTACAGCTACTTCGCCACATTAACGACAAGACGCGAATGGGCCCTGACGGCATCGTGCTGATTGAGTAAGTTAAATAGGCAATAATCAGACAATAGCAGCTTATTTTACTCGCCGTAAATGACCGTTATTGATCTTAAAATCACTGATTAAAGCATGTCATAATAAGTTACATACTTTGCTAAAAAGATGGTGAATTATGTCTGATCAAGTCGAAGTCAAGGGAAACCCCGTCATCAGACCGAAGCAGTTCTGAAGTGCAAATCGATTATCAGCATTAGACATAGGGGCAAAAGACCAATCAAACCATCTAATTGCTGGTTCCTTCCAAAATTTTCGGATTTAGGATAGCTGGAGCATAGAAGAGATGTATTGTGGCTAAGAGTCTATCATCCATGGCCTGTCTTAGTTGACATCTAGCTTGATATTAACCTCGTCGGTTTTAAATCAAATGTTATAGTAAGGTACAATTGTTAATATGATATGAGTTATGTTTGGACAATATGAGTTGCGGTCAAATGGTTCTATTGCTGACTGGTTTATGTCAATTATGTCAATACCAATTGCAGCAATGTCTTTATCAACAGCTTGTATCACAGAGTTCTTCGGCCGCCATCGTGTTTTGCCATCTACAATGCCTAAACACGTCAAATCTCATCAAAATCGCCAAATTATCATAAAATCTACACTAAACAAATATTTTAGCCTACATTTAATGACCATCGCCTGCATTTTTATCAGAGACTAAAATTTATGAAAAATAATCTTTGATGAAAAAAATCATTTTTTTCCATGATTAAAAAAATCACGATTTTTTTCATCATACGTTAATCACACGTAAAATTTAATCACGCAGGGCAAAAACACATGGTTCACAATTTTTCTCAAACGTTTTGTGTCAATCACGATGAAAATTTTAAAATTTTTTTAGCTCTATTATTGTGTTAAACTAGAATATTATAAACTATTATATGTTATTTAGCTATTTTAAGTAAATTAGAGTAGTTTTCTGATGCTTAAATAAGTTAGATTTGTGAAAAAGAACTATGAAGTTTGGTATTTTTTTCATGGAGAAACAAAAATAAATCCATTAAAAAACTACACGAATATGAAGTTGAAATTGATTGATATAACTAATTTAGGGCCTGGTTCATGGGACCGACCGAAATTCGGCCGAATTTCGGCCGAAGTATCGTCATATTTCGGCCGAACTTCGGCCGAATTTTAGAACATTTCGACCAAATTTTAAGATAATTTCGGCCGAATTTTCAACATTTCCGCCGAAGTTCGGCCGAATTCTAAATATATTTCGGCCGAATTCTAAGAAAATTTCGGCCGAATTCTAAGAACAGTTCGGCTGAATTTTCAACATTTCCGCCGAATTTTGGCCAAATTCTAAATATATTTAGGCCGAATTCTAAGAAAATTTCGGCCGAATTTTGAGAAAATTTAGGCCGAATTTTCAACATTTCCGCCGAATTTCGGCCGAATTCTAAGAAAATTTCGGCCGAATTTTGAGAAAATTTAGGCCGAATTTTCAACATTTCCGCCGAAGTTCGGCCGAATTCTAAATATATTTCGGCCGAATTCTAAGAAAATTTCGGCCGAATTTTCAACATTTCCGCCGAAGTTCGGCCGAATTCTAAATATATTTCGGCAGAATTTTATAAATATTTCGGCCGAATTCTAAGAACAGTTCGGCCGAATTCTAAGAAAATTTCGGCCGAATTTCCAACATTTCCGCCGAATTTCGGCCGAATTCTAAATATATTTCGGCCGAATTCTAAGAAAATTTCGGCCGAATTTTCAACATTTCCGCCGAAGTTCGGCCGAATTCTAAATATATTTCGGCAGAATTTTATAAATATTTCGGCCGAATTCTAAGAACAGTTCGGCCGAATTCTAAGAAAATTTCGGCCGAATTTCCAACATTTCCGCCGAATTTCGGCCAAATTCTAAATATATTTAGGCCGAATTTTCAACATTTCCGCCGAATTTCGGCCAAATTCTAAATATATTTAGGCCGAATTCTAAGAAAATTTAGGCCGAATTTTCAACATTTCCGCCGAAGTTCGGCCGAATTCTAAATATATTTCGGCAGAATTTTATAAATATTTCGGCCGAATTCTAAGAACAGTTCGGCCGAATTCTAAGAAAATTTCGGCCGAATTTCCAACATTTCCGCCGAATTTCGGCCAAATTCTAAATATATTTAGGCCGAATTTTAAGATAATTTCGGCCGAATTTTAGGTATATTTAGACCGAAGTTGGGCCTTTTCCATTAGCTAAAGTATCAGCAGAATTTAGCCGGTGTTTCAATACATTTCGACCGAATTTTGAAGTAATTTCGGCCGAACTTCGAGGTGATTTCGGCCTAATTTTGGGATAACTTCGGGGTGACTTCGGCCCGTGTTAAGACGTGTCATATTCAGATTACAAATTTTTTATAGATGTTTGACAGTCTATGTTTTAACTTTTAATTTCATCATAAAAGCATATTTTTGCTCACGGGAATTTATTTTTTAACATTTTATTGAAGAATAATAAAATATTTTGTTCTTTTCAAAACACCTTAACCCAGCGTAAACGGATCGAGAATTCGTTTTAGCACTTATGTTTGAAATTTAGAAAACCGTTAAAAATTATTAGAAAAATATAAGTTTTTCTTGAATTTAAAACATAAATTTTAAATTTTACTATTAATTAGTTGATAATTTGCAAAAATTATATTATATACATGGTTAATTCAGTAAATATCAATTGATATTAACATTAAAAATTTCGTGTTTTTACCGTTAAATTTTTGGTGCTAAAAACCTTGCAAATTCGTGCAAAACCGTACAAAATTAACGGTCAGTTTTTCTATTCGTTTACGCTGGACCTTAACTAATTTTTATGCAGGCAATCAGTATAACAGATAACGTTTTTCTGAAATTCAAAATTTCTGGAAAATATTGAAAATTTCTGACTAATAGTTTGTACAGAAATATAAAAATTGTTTAAATTACTTATTTACACGAGATTTTGAAATAAACAGTAATAGTTTAATAGAGACCGCAAATTTTTTTAATGGAAATTAAATAACTTTTTAACAGTTTTATTTTGAACGTAATAATCTGTGAGAAAACTACATTATTTTGACTTCACTTACGTGGAATCTTTTTGTTTTGAAATAAAAAAACAAGGTAATTAAGTATTTAATGTTAAAAATTTACAATTAATGATAATAATTAAACTATTTTAATAGATAAAGCATGGAAAAAAGAAATAGCGACAAAAAAAATAATAATTTCAAAAAAAGACAACGAAAAAACGTGAATAAGAACAAAAAGTATAATAATCAGAAGCAGAAAAAAGATTTAATGAAGATGCTTGCTCAACAAGAAATTGTTGAAGCTGTTCGAACAATTCCGGAAGCAGGTACATCAAGAATTCGTGATGATAATAACACTCCTGATAATTATTTGCAACACCGAGTGAGAAAAACAGCTCAAAATTCTGTAGATAATTTTTTTAATCCAGCAGAGGAAAATGTGTGCAGAAAATCATCAAATGAATACAATGGTGCAGAAGTCACACCATCAGCTTCACACGACTTCTAGTATGATGAATAAAATTTAATTTTATCAACAAGATCCAGTAAGATCCAGTTGACTGAATTTTTATTTTTTCACCAAATTAAAATGTTTTGAAATAATCGTTTATTTAAACACGTGTTTTGTAATAAGCGGCTAATATTTGTTTTAAAAATCTCAGTTTTTTGCATTTTGTGCCTCAGTGGTACATCTCATGACCCAAACAACTATACACCTCGTGTGATAATCAATCTCTTTCGATAGAAAAAAACCCGAAATCTTAACTTTGTGTTTAAATTGAGTTTCCGCGGAAACTTACTAACTTGCTAAAGGACAGAAAGTGATTTTTTGCGATTTCTCGGCACCAATGAAGTAGTTTTTACCATTAGATAGGTAATACGAAGCACAAACTTTGAATTATTGAACTTTTTTTATAATTCGGCAAGGCTGAAGAAGCAAATCAAAAAAAGTAGATTTCTGTAAAACCAAAAACAATATATTCACACAATTATGTGTGAATGTGAAATAACTTCTTAATTGTTTTGCGTAATCCTGTTATCGAGATCTTATTTCTTCTGCATATTGGTATTAAACAAGAAAGTAAGTTAACAACTGATTAGCATTTTTTTTATTTCAAAAATATTAGTATAAAACCTATAAATATCAAGTGTTATATATTTTTGGAAAGCTAATTGGATTTGCCATTCGATAAAATGATTTTTTTTGAAGAATTTTCAAGTAAGTTTATTCACATTCTGTAAAAGACGATTTTGATTTATGCAAGTATTCATTGCGATCATGATTTCTCAGGAATAAATTATTAGGCCACCCTGAAACTTTGCAAACTTGTTGCTTATATAATAGAGGGTAGTTTTGCCTCTGAATGTGTAGCGAATGGATAAACTATATGATAACTATTTATAATAACCGATCTTTGTCGATACAGCGTTATCCAAACAATGACTAACTTCACTATGTTTTCACTGTGCAGTTCCTGTCTTGCGACATGTTTTTTCGCCATAGCATGAAATGTGCTTGTGCACCTTGTTTTCTTGAGAATAATTCTAAAGGATTTGTTTTGCAGTACTTGTAGTTATTGAAGATGAGTTTTTATCATTCCCAGATATTTGGCTTCGGTTTCCCATTTGATGTTTTCGTTGAGGAATCTGATGTTGTCTCTTGGATGAATAAGGCTTGAGTATTCTGTTTGTTGAGATTTATTTTCCATTTGTTCATGTATTGTTGTCCTTTTCTTCCAGTGTGTTGTAGATGTGTTACAATATCGGCTGATATGATATAGATATGATGATTTCCAACATAAATAGTACATAATTAATAGGTAATATATTGTTAAATTAGGGATTTCGCAAAAAAACGAAATTTTTGGTAGAATAAATCTACATGCAGATTCTGTCTTCCTGTAGACACTTTTTTTTTGTCTACTGGAAGACATGTCTGTAGAAGATTAAATCTACCGGAAGACACTGTGGAAGATCGGATTTGCCGCAATTCTGCGAACGTCTAGGATATATGAAATTATTTAAGTCGTGATGATTCTAATTCACAAATGGTATTTTATTCAAATAATTCCTTCAATCAGCGAAGTTCACACTATATAAAATAATAATATGGGATGTAATTAATTCACTAAATTGGCAATAAATAATAAAAAGCTTACAATATTTGCTATCCTGATCCGTCTTCTTCAACGTGTGAAAGTAGAAAGAACGCATGGATCGGATATTGAGCAAATTAATGGGAGAAAGGGTATGAAAGCTTATAAATTGAGCAATGCGTTATAAATTCAAAAACAAGTAAGAAAGACGCTTTTTCTGTCATTCAGCGTTAATGACAAGACACAATCTACCAAAAGACAATTTTATTTATCTGCAGGAAGACAAGTTTCTTCCGCAGATAAAATCTTTTGAAAGACAAATTCTGTTTAAGAATCTGCTGTCTTTGTTTTCGGCATACATCTTCCATTACAACACTGAATAAAACAATTATTATAAAAAAAAAAATTTCTACTGTGTTATAACAAATACAAAAAAATCCGATCGGCACATATTGAAATGTTCCGCCCACAGCACTCAGGCGGCAATATACTTAGAAACAAGAGGTAGCCACCGCCAAGAGGCAAAAACAGTAAATCGTTTAATGGATCCTCAATCCCACCAAACTAGGTCCGATATTTTCCACGATTCAGCATCATGTTCTTCGGGACAGTATCTCAACAAAAACTGAAAGATTAATAAAAAAATAAATTTCTAACTTTCTTATAAATAACATGTTTTTTCCACTAATTTTAAAAATCAAAACTCAATATTTTATTACTTTTCTGTGCCATTCTTTAAATAAGTAAATTAGTAAGTCATTAAAAATCTTTCCATTTATACACTTGCCATCATGCTTACAAATTCTAGTTCATCGATGATTCCTTCCTGTAGTTTTGGCAATAATGCGTGGAGATGCGGTGTTAATCTGCTAGAGTCTTTATATACAATTGATTTTAATTTAGCATTTTGAAATTCTGCATCTGCATCATAAGCTAGATCCTGCAATGATTCAAGGAACTTGAAAGGTGATGGATTAATGGGAATCCATTTCTTTATCTTTGAGTTATATCCTTCAACATGGTTATTAGTGCGATATCTTTGGCCTGATACGCACCACTCCGTGGGAGGATATCTATTTATCCACGTATAATTAAAATAGTTAATAAATTCTTGATAGCTTTCTAATAATTCCGAGTCATTTTCAATCACGTTTTTGATTGCATCGATTCCATCATATACCATTTCGAGGGGAAGCAAACTAGATCTCATGAACATCATTAAGATCTCTTTGTGTTTTGGAGATCTTTCAATTGCTTCAAATAAGTAGTCAATTGTACTTGCCTTTCTTCTTAAAGCCTGACAAAAGTGAAAATTGCAGCCAGAAACATTTATTTGTGGCCAAATGTTTCTGACTGCATTTCTCATTGCCATTTCGAAATCTAGTGATACTGTTTGTGGAGAATAAAAGCATTTGTTAACTGGAAATATGACATTTTTAATGAATCGAAAAACTTCTGTGTAAATTGCCTCCGTTCGATGACTCATGATAACAAACACTATCGGTCTAGGCTTATCTAAAAGCGTAGCCATGACGACAAGCAGCTGTTCTTGATTATAAGGAACTACATTAAAAGTTCCATCCACAAAAAGCGAAAAATTAGGTTCTAAATTTGCAATTAGTTCTGGATTACTAAAGAACATTTGTCCACTAATTGATCCGTTATAAAATGCTTTTTGTCTAACCATTCCATAGTTATTAAAAACAAAATCATTTTCATTCAATAGTTGATCAAGATCATTAATGCTGTGACATGGAGGCATCTTTAATCGTCTGATTCTATTCAATGTTCCTTTAACATTATCAAATGACATTAAGCCAGCAGCTTCTCTGCTCATACGACGAATATATGATTTGTGAAGTTCACGAACTGAAGTTGATGTCTTATCCACGTCGGATTTTAATTTTGCATAACAAATTTCGTATTCAGCAAGGAATTGATGTGTTTCGTGATTGTGCTGTAAATTTGAATTGGTTCTAAACATTTTGTCTTCTTCTATCTTCGCTCTGCAGTCGCATCCAGATTCCACACATTTTAAATATTTTCGTTCATTTTTTTCTTTATTTAAAGTATATAAGCACTGATCTTCGCTAAAATAATAACGATTACATGGAATTTCGCTGAACTTGAAGGCGATGATTTCGTAATTAGACATTGTTAAAATTAAAAATTTTTAAAGCTGAAAATGATTTGCACAATTAGTTTCAATTTATGGATTCATATATTTCTAAAAAAATCAATTTAAAATATTGTAAATAACAAAAAAATAAGTTAACTACAAATATTTCTAATTTAGTGAATGTGATCTAAAAATGTGTTTAAAGAAATTTAAAGGCTGAATACAAAACAGTTCAATTAATAGGTATTTAGAAATTGTGTATTGTGTATTGAAATATTTCAACATTAGAATGCAATTTAACTACTATGTCTATATACTTATTTTTTTAACATCTAACCCACAGAATAAAATTATTATTATAAATTCAATTATCAATTAATGTTATGATGGAATGATTTTAATATTTATAGGTATTTATGATGTTTATTTACATTGACTGTCAAGCTGTTTTCAGGTAATACTTTGATATAGCATGAATATAATGACAAAAAAAGAACAAGTCTTTTTGAAGAAAATTTGAACAGAGCTTCCGCTGTATTTTATATATTTTCACCTAGGGCAGCGACTAACAGATAGCTATTTCTAGCTACCATGCACGCCCCGAGTGGTTAAAGCTGAGTAATAGCTGATTATGCTATTATTCAGCTCTAAACACAGCAATGCACGTTTATTAAATTAAATTATTTACGTTTTCTTACCTCTGTTGTTGCAAAATAAATTTTTCGTAATGAACAGTTTTTCCCCTGATTTAATCTGAATGAACAATTTCAAATTTGAAATATACGTTGTTTTTTCTATCAAACTGTTTTTGAAAAATCTAGTTGAATTAGTGAATTGATTGATTCACTAATGCATTGAAGAATATTTGAATAAATGTATTAGTTGATTCACTAGTTCAAGTAGATTTTTCAAAAACAGTTTGATAGAAAAAACAACGTATATTTCAAATTTGAAATTGTTCATTCAGATTAAATCAGGGAAAAACTGTTCATTACGAAAAATTTATTTTGCAACAACAGAGGTAAGAAAACGTAAATAATTTAATTTAATAAACGTGCATTGCTGTGTTTAGAGCTGAATAATAGCATAATCAGCTATTACTCAGCTTTAACCACTCGGGGCGTGCATGGTAGCTAGAAATAGCTATCTGTTAGTCGCTGCCCTAGGTGAAAATATATAAAATACAGCGGAAGCTCTGTTCAAATTTTCTTCAAAAAGACTTGTTCTTTTTTTGTCATTATATTCATGCTATTCGTAAAATTTTAATAGTAATCATGTTCCTTAGTAGCAAATAGATTCTTTTCTTTTTGCATTGCGCATGAAAAATGCTTTAATTAAGAGAAAATTTCAAAATAATTATATTAAATAGTATAACTTATTATTTCATAACAACATCAAATTTTATTTCGATTTAAATTTTATACAGTCGTTATTTTGCAATTTTTTCGAAAATGTCCAGTATATTTATTCTATATTGACTAATGATTTAGGTACTTAATTTTGTTCTTTTTTACTTATGTTTAAGAATATCACCAACAATAAAAATGCGGAAATTTATAAAGAAATTTTCTTTAACAGCAACGGAAGTTGATGCTTCAATTTACCATTTAGGAAATGGAGTATATCGACTCCTTCCTTCAAATCGACCAAAACCTGACTCTAGCGTCTGTTTTGATGGTTTGATCGATTACACTGTAGCTCTCAAGCCTCGACTGATGGAGGTTTCAAATAATACATTAAAAAACTTCAAACTTGAAGAAGGATTCCGAATTGTAGCTAACAATTCTAGACTTTATTTCTTTTGTCCAAAACATGACACCGGAAAACATGTTGTATATTTTAAAACAACTGACTTAAAGCCAGGAACCGATCTAGAACTCTCATGGGATTTTAAATGCAAAAAATGCACAGATGATCTTTTTCCTGAGCATGAACAATCGACGTCTTCTAAGCAACAATCAAAAAAAAAATCACAAGTTATTCGTAAGACAAAACAAAGCTCTCAGCTAGAAGCAAATGATTATTTGGAACTTGAATTAAATTCTTCAACCCCCTTCAATTCAACTATACAAAACCTTCAAGTTGAACACTCCGATAACATTACTGCTTTTTTCAAAAAAATTAAAGAAGATATCGTCAAAATACTGGATGACGTCGAGTCCGAATGTTCATTATCTATGAATCCATTAACAGAAGCAATTAAGAAAAAAACGGAAGTTTGTGTTCGTCTGTCACATGCTTATAATGATGGTTTGCGTGATGCCCCAGAAAAACCTACAAGCGTTGTTGACTTATCAGTTCAGCATGCAACTCCACCCAATAATAATCGAAAGAAATTAATGAGTACGATGTCTCTACGTGCGATGCAATCATTGGAACGAGCTAATTTATTCTTACAAGAACATGAAAAAGAAAAAAGAGCAAAGCGCAAAGGTGAAGAAGTAAATTCTGACAAAGAGATTGATGATGATGAAGATTTTCAAAAGCAACAAGAAGAAGGATATGATCAGGAGATGCTTGAAGAACAGTTCGAAGAGTCAGTAGATCAAGGAAACAATGGGGATCTAAGTGAAACTTTTTCTGATAAGTCTAATTGCACATCTCCCAAAGAGACGTCTGTAGATGAATTACGAGGGGATCGCGAACAGGGTAAACAAGGATCATACCGCAAGTATTTTAAACAATATGAATATGAATGATCAATTTATCAGAAAAAAATTCAGAATTTGATTATGCTAGAATGCTTGACCGCAGAAAACTCCTATAATTTATGAATTTCTTTTCAATTTCTTCAAAACAAAAAATGTCTAATATTAATAAATAAACGAATAAAAGTTTCATGTTCTTTATTATATTTAAAGTCAAAAGCAGCTAGTCTTTTACTACTACAGTTGTAATTTTTTTTTTCAGAGACTCCAAGTTATCTTTATTCATCTTGATTATAAAAGCAGCACCAAAATCACCCCGAAATTCGGCCATAATAACTTAAGAGTTCAGCCGAAATATTCAAAAATTCGGCCGAAATCACACCGAAATTCGGCCATAATAACTTAAGAGTTCAGCCGAAATATTAAAAAATTCGGCCGAAATCACCCCGAAATTTGGCCGAACTTCGGCCGAAATGTTCTAAGAATTCGGCCGACCTTCGGCCGAAATGTTCTCAAAATTCGGCCGAACATCTGCCGAAGTGTTATCAAAATTCGGCCGAAATGTTCTTAGAATTCGGCCGAAATGTTATCAAAATTCCGTAGAAATATTTATAAAATTCTGCCGAAATGTTATCGAAATTCGGCCGAAATGTTCTTAGAATTCGGCCGAAATGTTCTCAAGATTCCGTAGAAATATTTATAAAATTCTGCCGAAATGTACTCAAAATTCAGCCGAATTCTAAGTTTTTTCTAATGTTCTCAAAATTCGGCCGAAATTTCTTAGAATTCGGCCGAACTGTTCTTAAATTCGGACGAAATGTTCTTAGAATTCGGCCGAAATTTATTTAGAATTTGGCCGAAATTCGGCGGAAATGTTGAAAATTCGGCCGAAATGTTCTCAAAATTCGGCCGAAATTTTCTTAGAATTCGGCCGAAATTCGGCGGAAATGTTGAAAATTCGGCCGATATTATCTTAAAATTTGGTCGAAATGTTCTAAGAATTCGGCCGACCTTTGGCCGAAATGTTCTCAAAATTCGGCCGAAATGTTCTTAGAATTCGGACGAAATGTTTTTAGAATTCGGCCGAAATATATTTTGAATTCGGCCGAACATCTGCCGAAGTGTTATCAAAATTCGGCCGAAATGTTCTTAGAATTCGGCCGAAATGTTATCAAAATTCCGTAGAAATATTTATAAAATTCTGCCGAAATGTTCTCAAAATTCGGCCGAAATGTTCTTAGAATTCGGCCGAAATGTTCTCAAGATTCCGTAGAAATATTTATAAAATTCTGCCGAAATGTACTCAAAATTCAGCCGAATTCTAAGTTTTTTCTAATGTTCTCAAAATTCGGCCGAAATTTCTTAGAATTCGGCCGAACTGTTCTTAGAATTCGGACGAAATGTTCTTAGAATTCGGCCGAAATTTATTTAGAATTTGGCCGAAATTCGGCGGAAATGTTGAAAATTCGGCCGAAATGTTCTCAAAATTCGGCCGAAATTTTCTTAGAATTCGGCCGAAATTCGGCGGAAATGTTGAAAATTCGGCCGATATTATCTTAAAATTTGGTCGAAATGTTCTAAGAATTCGGCCGACCTTTGGCCGAAATGTTCTCAAAATTCGGCCGAAATGTTCTTAGAATTCGGACGAAATGTTTTTAGAATTCGGCCGAAATATATTTTGAATTCGGCCGAACATCTGCCGAAGTGTTATCAAAATTCGGCCGAAATGTTCTTAGAATTCGGCCGAAATGTTATCAAAATTCCGTAGAAATATTTATAAAATTCTGCCGAAATGTTCTCAAAATTCGGCCGAAATGTTCTTAGAATTCGGCCGAAATGTTCTCAAGATTCCGTAGAAATATTTATAAAATTCTGCCGAAATGTACTCAAAATTCAGCCGAATTCTAAGTTTTTTCTAATGTTCTCAAAATTCGGCCGAAATTTCTTAGAATTCGGCCGAACTGTTCTTAGAATTCGGACGAAATGTTCTTAGAATTCGGCCGAAATTTATTTAGAATTTGGCCGAAATGTTATCAAAATTCCGTAGAAATATTTATAAAATTCTGCCGAAATGTTCTCAAAATTCGGCCGAAATGTTCTTAGAATTCGGCCGAAATGTTCTCAAGATTCCGTAGAAATATTTATAAAATTCTGCCGAAATGTACTCAAAATTCAGCCGAATTCTAAGTTTTTTCTAATGTTCTCAAAATTCGGCCGAAATTTCTTAGAATTCGGCCGAACTGTTCTTAGAATTCGGACGAAATGTTCTTAGAATTCGGCCGAAATTTATTTAGAATTTGGCCGAAATTCGGCGGAAATGTTGAAAAATTCGGCCGAAATGTTCTCAAAATTCGGCCGAAATTTTCTTAGAATTCGGCCGAAATTCGGCGGAAATGTTGAAAATTCGGCCGATATTATCTTAAAATTTGGTCGAAATGTTCTAAAATTCGGCCGAACTTCGGCCGAAATATGATGATACTTCGGCCGAAATTCGGCCGAATTTCGGTCGGTCCCATGAACCACAACCCTAATTTAAGCACGAGAAAACTATTCTAATTTACTTAAAATAGCTAAATAACAAGTAATGGTTTATAATATTCTAGTTTAACACAATAATAGAGCTAAAAAAATTTTAAAATTTTCATCGTGATTGACACAAAACGTTTGAGAAAAATTGTGAACCATGTGTTTTTGCCCTGCGTGATTAAATTTTACGTGTGATTAACGTATGATGAAAAAAATCGTGATTTTTTTAATCATCGAAAAAAATGATTTTTTTCATCAAAGATTATTTTTCATAAATTTTAGTCTCTGATTTTTATTCAACCTTAACAAATTTCGCATCAAAAAATCCGAATAATCATAAAAAAATCAACAAAAAAATTCGTCACAATCCAGTTCCAACAAAAATTCATCAAATAAAATAAAAAAATCAATAAAATTTGCCTCAAAAAGACACTTGCACAGCATTGATTAAAATTCATCTAAACGTCAATAAAGCATATCCAATACAGCCTACGTACATTTGCATTTATTGCCGTGAACTAATTTGAAAACAACATCGTTTCGCCCGTCTTGTGCTTATTACATATATTTACATATGGATTATGTGTCAGACTACATCATTCACTACAACAGTAGCTGAGTGATGTGAAGGGCAAGTAGCAACATATCAATCAGCAGCATGAAAAATAATTTGATGGAACATATTGCCTATATATATATATACAGCATAAATCGCGTTATGTGCGATGAAAATTTTATGAGATTTAATTATTAAATGTTGCTAATTTATGGATCAATTGATGTCAAATGGCCTTCTTTGTTGCCAGACTTGATATTATTAATTTTTGTGCTGTTGGACGACGGAAAAATTAGGAAATTTTATGCATCAATTTTTGGGAAGATAATCTTGTAATGTATGTAAAATATTAGATGGGGTTTGTTCATTTGTCACGTCTCATCTGTTAAGGAGGAGCGTTTTGCCGTTTTTTGGCATTTTTCCCAACTCTGCACAGTTGCATGACCCAAGGTATACCAATACTATGTACCTAGCCACAATTTGTCTGACGTGAATACAAAAAACCGAGTTGATGTGACTAGAAACAGCAAAATAGCACCCGTATTCCACTATACTTTTCCTGGGATCGAACCCGGGCCATTAGAGTCTATAGGACGACATTCTAACAACTACGCGACTACTGCTTTTTTGCTACCTTTACGTCTTAAACCAGTTTTGACCAAACTGTGAGTGTGCCGCAAAACATTACCGCGTTGTGGTAATTTTTTGGAAGTGGCATAAGCCGCATGCCGAGTTCGATCGTTGCTTACGTTGCACACTTGTGTGTCGGAGCAAACAGGTTGCGTATCACTACATTAGGATGAGGAGGAGTGGAGGAAAAAGGGTAAATAAGTCAATTTTTTGAGTTGAATAAGTGGCTGACCACCTATGTGCCGCGATACACGACATTTGGTTCATGATATTTCTAAAGAACTTTGACGGCACACAGGTTGCCTACCAATGCACTAGGGTGAGAGGCAGGGGGTCAGGGTCATTAAATAGATTTATCGTGTTACATCAGTGATTGGCAACCTGTTTGCCACGGTACATTATTGTACCATGATTCATATTTTGTGTGCGGTTTCATTCGCGGTTAAACATCAATGTTGAAAGTCACAGTCAAATCCGTACACGGCATGCGGTATATGGCACACTAGTCTGCTAAATCATATAGATTGTCCCACAATGCACAAGGAAGAAGGAATGGAGAGTCATAAAGTCGATTTTTTACGTTATGACAGTGGTGGACAGCATGTGTGTCACTACACACTAGTGTACCATTAACAGTATGCTGTGTACAGTTTCGGTCAAGGCAAATCACCAAGATGTGTCGCGAAAAAATTAATGTCTGCCTACCACTCCGATACGTAATAAATAAACAGACCCATAGGATATTATGATGTACACTGTCTATACCTATATATTCTTTTAATAATAATAGACACAACAAAAAGGCAATAAGAAGTGAAAACATAGCACAAAAAAAAGTATAAAAAAGTGGAGGGGAGAATTACGATGCATTATAGGACAAATACATACAAAGAGTAAAGTTTGAATTAAGTTAGATTACTACATAGATGTAAAATGCAGTTTAACCACTTACACATAGACAGTCACAGTCAGGCATAAACAACAAAAATATATATTGTAGGGCGATGCATCAGAATAACGCAATAACATAGCGTCAGTTTTATTCTTGATCTCAGTCGATTCAGACGTGCTTTTTGTGAACAGCTCTTAAAATATAAGAAGAGTTTCCAAAAAATATAAAATAATTTTCAAAATATTGAAAAAAAAGTGAAAAAAAAAATAATTTTTTGAATCAAAAAATAAAAAGACATTAAAAAATAAAAATGGCAGTTCCATTTAATATTCCCGACGAGGAAGAAGTTGCAAACAGTGAAATTTTGAGAAATTCTCAAGCAATTAATTCACAACCAAGTTCACCAACAAGACCGATGTCAATTCCAATAAGAAGTGACAATTCACCACAATCATCGCCACTTCCCTCACCCGTTGACAATGAAATGTTGGTGCAGGCATTTTATGAAGCACTTTGCAGATGCTCACAAGGTTTGTAGATGACTTTTTGAATAATATTTGTGATTTTTGAGGAAAATTTGAATTTTTATAAAAAATTGAAAATTTTGAAAATTTGAAGTTAAAAAATTGAATTTTTTAAATTTGGAAATTTAACTTTTTAAAAATAGAAAATTGAAAGGAATTTAAAATTTAAATTTAAAATCAAATTTAAAGAAACAAATCAAATTTGAAAAGTTAAATTTAAATTTAAAAGAAAATAAAAACAAATTAAAACTATAAAAATAAGAAATTAAAAAATTCAAATTTCAAAATACAAAATTTTTTAAAAAATTGAAATTTGAAAGATATTTATATTTGAATTTTAAACATTTTAAAGAATTGAAAAATTCAGACTTTTGAAAAATGAAAAATTCAGTTTTTGGAAAATTAAGAAATTTAAATTTTAACAAATTCAAATTTTAAAAAATTGAAAAAATTCAAATTTTAAAAAATTGAAAAAATTCAAATTTTAAAAAATTGAAAAAATTAAAATTTTAAACAATTCAAATTTTAAAAAATTGAAAAATTCAAATTTTAAAAAATCAAAAAATTCATATTTGAAAAAATTAAAAAATTCAAACTTCAAAAAAACTAAAAATTCAAATTCTGAAAAATTCAAAAATTAAAAAATAAGAGTTTTAAGAATTCGAAATTTGAAATTTTTAAAACTTCAAAATGTGAAGAAATTAAAAATTTAAATTTCAAATTTTTAAAAATAAAAAAATTCAAACTTAAAAAAAATTAAAATTTAAAAACTAATCAAAATTTAAATTTTATTATCCACAGAACTCCCAAACTTCCACATCAGTCCACCAGCATCACCATCAAGTCCATTCAATCAAGGACATTTCATCTTCCCACCAATCTCAGAAAACTTCCAATCACCATCATCGCCATCAACATCAGTCTTCTCGTCACCACGCAGTAGCTTCAGAATCAATCAGACAACAAGACGACGATTAGACTCGTATGGAAATCACTCACAATACAGCCATTTCAGTGAAGATAGTGGAATTGCATTTGAAAATGACACAACAAATTGTGAACAAATTCATCAAATTGAGGAAGAAATTTTAAGTGAAGTTTTACAGCCAAAAAGGAAATCCAGCAATAAAAAGAAACCAAAAGATGCCAACAAGAGTTCAAAAATCACAAATTTAGTAATAAGTGCCTTACAGTTTGTAATTGATACTTTGAAATAGAATAACTAGACATATTAAGCATAAAGTTTAAATCGTAATTGATCTCATAGATGAAATTTAAAAGAAGAAAAAAATATTCAAAATGATCTCAAATTTTTTTATTTTTTTTTATTAAAATCTTCAATAAGCGTAATTGTGATATAGAGTTAAATTTAAGGAAAAATAAAAGCAATATTTTTAAAAATAATAAACTTATTTGTATTTTAATTTAATTTATTTTTATATTTACACAAAAATTTCAATTTATTTTTTAAATAAATAAATTTTGACAAATTTTCTAAAATTTTCAGATTTCTTCAAAAATTAATTTAAATATGCTAATAAAGGTAAAAATCTAGTTTTAACGTTTTCTTTATTAAAATTAAAAAAATTTTTTTTTTAAAATCTCTAAAAATTTTTGTTTTTTGTATAAACAATTCTTATTAGTTGAATTTTAAATTTGAAATATTTTGACACATTTTGATAATATTATAAATTTAGTTTTTCATGAATAAGGCTTTTAAAAACATTTAGAATTTTCAAAAATATTTTAAATTTATTATTTTAAAATTTTGAATTTATTTCAAAACATTTAAACATTTATTTGAAAACATTTAAAATTTAATAGAAATTAAAAAAAAATTGAATTTATTTTTAAAAAATTTTTAAATAATTTTGATTTTAATTTTTTTAAACCGTTCAAAATTAATTTTCTGAAAATAATTTATATTCAATTTTTTAAAACAAGTAATTTGTAAATAATTAAAAAACGATTTGAATTTTTTAAAGACCATAAAAATCTAAATTTTAAAAACATTTAAAGTTCAATTTTTCAAAACATATTGAAATTAACTGTTTATAAAAAAAATTATAAATCACTTTTAAAAAATATTTTGATTTTATTTTTCAAAAATATTTAAATTTCTAAAATTATTGTGAGTTTCGTTTTTTAAATTTAATTTTTTAAAGCTATTTGGAATTTGGAATTATTCAAACATATAACTTTTTAAATTTTGAGTTTTAATAATTAATATTTTTAAAAATTAAAATGTTAATCTGTTTTTAATAATTTTCAAATAATTCATAGTTTAATTTAAAAATGTTAAATTTTGACTTAAAATTCAATTTCAATTTTGTACAAAAGTATGAAAATGGATTTTCTGTTTTATTCCAAATGAATCTTAATAAAAATTAATTTTTCAATTTGTCTAATAATAAATGTTTCAAATTCAATAAATTTACATTGCAATTTAAAATAAAAATAACATAAATCTATATTCAATATTAAATTTGTAAAGCATTTAATTTCATCAGACTAAAAAAAGTCAAATGCAATTAAATTTACACTTAATTTTTTTTGTTCCAGACGTTAATTACTTCATATTTCAACTCAAAGAGAAAAATTGCACAAATCTCGATGTAAAATGTTAAAAAAATTACGTTGTAAATGAAAACGTATAATTAATCAATAATGACCAACCACTTGAAAATATGGACCTCATTAGCCTGATCAAATTTAATTAAATTGATAATATTTTTGCATATATTGCTAATTATCATTAATAAATTCATATCCTCTTTCACATTCAATGCCATAATCACCTGTAATAATTAAAGTCAATCAAAATTGGGCATGGGTCATCCACACACACAGGGGGGGTGTAGCCAGGGGGGGGGGGGGGGTTGTCATTGGAGGCCCCCTTCAAAAATTGTTTTTAACGGTTTTTTTATTTTCAAATTTTTTGTTTGAATTTTTAAAAAATTTTCAAAAAACGGCAAGGCTTCCATAGTAAAATGGATACACCCCTGCACACACCCACACACACAATTCTGCAATTTAATCTTCCATCAATTAAATTTGAAACCAAACTCACATAATTCAGTCAATAAAATGCAATGTGTGCCAAGCATTGATGTAATTTCATTATTTTTGAAAGGATTGTGCATGCGATGCAAAATTTACACAAATGAACATCAATTGTGGCTAATGAAATTTTAGTACTAAAATTTTTTGTGGTTTCCAAAAAAAAATAAAAAAATTTGGCAGTGTTGTTAAAGCTTGATTAAGGTATTGATTACTTAAAATGAATTGTACCACACGAATGACAACTCAGAAGTATCGCATGACCAAAAGGGATGTCATACAAGTGCAGCTAACCTCAATAAGTGTGCGAGAAATACAAGGAAATTGAGTAAGTAGCTAAATCAAAGAAATGGCAAGTTGAGTGCGGAGTTTATTGATGAGTTGGACTTTGGTTGCTACATGAACTACTTAGTGTTAATCTTATAATTCAATCTAACGCTAAAGATGTCTTAATTAGCCTAGATTAGCTGTTTTAGATTATTTTATGGCTCTATTAATCTTTGACGTCTGGTAGGTCAGGTTAAATATGAGAAATTATTCATTGTGGGCTAATTAAATTGTAAAGACATGCAGATACAGTCTAGAGTCTAGACCTGTGCTGGGGAACTTTTTATTTTTCGCGGCACACTTTTATTGTAGTCCTCAAGTGAAACCGCACACAAAATACGGTTCATGGAATTTCAAATATTGTTGGTGGAACACTAGTGTGCCCAACACTGGTTTAGACCAATCTAAAGATCCAGTGACTCAAATAAGTCGTTGATTCTGAATCTGACTATGATTTCATTACTCTGATATAGAGCATAGCTTGAATCATTTAAGATTTATTTGATTCTTTTTTTGCATTTAAAGCAAAAGTTTAGCATGATTTCAAGCCCAAGCTAATTGAAGAGAACCTCAAATACCATGTTCACCCTCCCATACCTCAGTCATTTTTTGAGATAAGGAGGTCTGCGGTCTTAGGTTTTGTGACACTTTCAACAGCAAATATTGATTTCTTTGAAGAATTTGTGACAAGCAGTTCAAATGGTCTTCTTTAAGTGAACGACATGTTTATAGCTACAAGAAATCACGTAAATCATTCTCAAATAACCCCTAACATGCTGTACACAGCTCAAGGAACGTATACACTAGAGCACTTTTGGAAAAAATCGGAACACTTCTAAGTTTGGCACTATTGTGGTTCTTTTGGAATATTTTGAGTCTTAATATTAAAAGAACTTGTACAATTAGGTAAGAAACTTGCAAAAGAGTGCAGAAAATAAATGAAATTCCGTAGCATCCCGGCAAAAATAGAACATATGACCGTCCTATTGATAATACACGAAGGAACTCTTATTACACCGAAATTGTTGCTTAATTTCAACCCGTCTAGATCAGTCAGTAGATTTATTCCAGTTTCTATAAGCTTATAATCTCATTAGGTTTCTAAGAATTAGTCAATACAGAAGCACAAACACAATATACTACCCGAATAGCACAATGCGGCAAAAAAGACGAAATCCGTCTTTAGGTAGATGCATGGCGCCGATCCGTCAAATGCACATCGCGCCGCACTTTTTTCGACGTAGCTTCAACGTGACGGCAACGCTGTTCTATTCGGGCTAGTCTGTGTCAATTCAGGAATCGAATGCTTGATTTATCTACAACTTGTCAAGTCTTAGTTTGAATATCTGTGAATCTCGTCAGTCTAGAATCAATTTCCAACTAATCCAATCCAGCATCCACAAAACAACACTGAAAAAAATCTCTATAAATTTAGTTCAATGCACTTAAAATCCCTCATCGACAGTAAATATATCAATATTTATGTCTCATTGAAGCATATGCAGTTGCAATCTCATGATCCATAACGATATTTGGTCTCAATGGGACTTTTTTTTATTTTTTGAGGCCATAAAATGTCACAAAAAAAACAAAAATCTGTCAATCCCATAAAAATTGAATTTTGATTTAGCGCTTCCATAAATAAACATGTTATTGTGAGCAGTTTAACCTCTTTTACGTCATTAGTTTACCACAAAAAGTACGATAATATTCAATTCCATTTCCAAAATACCCCTTTTTTACCCAAAAAATACTTTTTATCCCATTTATAGTTTGATAGTTTACGGGAAACGATCGTAAATTTTTGTGTTAAGCATCCATGCACAAAAATTGCCGTAAATTCGACTAGTTCCGCAAAAAAAAAGAGTAAATAATCCATGACATGATAATAAATAAGGTCGCAATGATTTCGAAAGGTTGCTGTCATTTTCAGTTGAACTTTATACTGTTTATTGAATTAAATTTATCACTCATATTAAGTACTCATGGATATCCAGCATATTTTATTGTCACACAAATGGTTGGAAATTCTTTTGCAGCTTATCAGCATGGGAAAAGGACAATTTTTCGTTGTGTTATGTGTCAATAAAAAAATGGAAATGATATCATGTCCGGTGTATGTCCAATGATTCTGAGAATATCATCTTTCATTAATTTTTATTGTTAACGATAACCATAAATGTGCGATTTGTCCCTCGTGAAAAATTATAAAAAACAAGGAGTAGAAAAAAAATTATCTAATTTTCGAGTTACATGCTGCATATGAGGGTGTAGAATTGTAATTTTAAAGTTTTTTTTAATGTCTAGTGGAGTAATTTGATTGCTTTGGAAGTTAGATTGGGCAGTTTAAAAAACAGAAGCATGAAAAGTATTGGATGACATGGACAGAAGCGTCTTGGGAGCTGTTCTATTGTTCTGCTGTAAACATAGTCATGGCTTTAAATTCATTAAGTTTTAAATGTTATAGAACTCAAAGTTATTGGCCAGCAATAATTTATCACAAGCGACAAAAATGGGGAAGGCTCCTTCATGGGCTCTCCGTCATGGATATTTCTATCAATACCAAATCGGAACCACCTCCATGGACAAGTCATGTGACCAAGAATTCAAAGCGGCTTCATTTTGGTATTAATAAATCTAACTGACATTTGAAGGATTCATGTCAAAACCTTCGTTTGGGATACTCAGATATAGAATCAGACTTTCCGATCAGATAAGTGTCATTAATATAATCACAAAAAGAGCATGCTTAATCATATCAATCACAAAAGGCAAACAAAGTAAATAATTTCAAGTTTTCCTGTTTTATTTTAAGCCTTTAATTTTAATTTTTTTACTTGTGTAGTCAACACATGTGTCACCAAAATTTGATGAAAATACCGTTTACCGTTTGTCGCGTTGCGATTCTAGTCGAAACCTATCATAAAATAGTTCCATAAAATATAGAATGTTTCCCACTACAGGACTACACTATCATATTAAAATTATTCTAATCTTTTTTATCTTCAAGTTCTCGGATAGTAAAGCCATGTTTGCCTCAGCCAAGGAAGCAAGTTAGTAAGTATTTCATCTTCCAAAAACCTGTTTAAATAATTGTAATATTTTGAGTTGAATCAATCAAAAATAAAATTGAGCGGGAAAAATATTTTCACACTTGGAATATTTGTAATCAAAATATGACTTGATTCTGACCTTAACTTCCAAATAAATGATTGACTTTGACATAAATTTTCGGAGCAAAGAACTTACTAAACGATTTAAGTTTAAAATCTTACAGAAAATTTGAGAAAATCAACTTTAAAAAAATTGAATGAAAATTTTGAAATTAAACGTTTTAAGAAATGGCGCGAAAATTTGACAAGTCTACTTAGATCATTATATAGTTGATTGGACAAACTGCCCACCACTTTCAAGTGGTCATCCTACCAACAATTGCCCTGAAAAAGCAATAAACATTTACCAAGAAATATTCGCTGTTTAATATTTCTATTATTTCCAAAAAAAAAAATGCATATATGTACAGGTTGAAAGAATATTAAGATAACAAGAAGCAATAATAATAATAAAGAGCATAGAGGAATAAAAATAAAATAAAATAAAAAAAAACAATAGAGTGATTCCCTAACCTATTATAATTGCTTATCGTGACTCACCACTAATTCACATTAATTGCCAATGAAAGCGAGAAGGGCTAGATGAAACGAAGATAAAAGAGAGCAGGAATAAAAAAGAAGTAATTCCATATTAAAAAAGCGGCTTATTTTCGTTTTCATGACATTCGATTTTTTTTAAAAGTTTATCCCCTCATCCCTTCGAGTCTTTTTAGCATGAACATCTGTTGTTGATTCTCATATGTAATATTATTACACTTTCATGTTTCCTTTTTGCTGCTTAATTCTATCCTTTTTTATTTGATGACTATAGGTGAATTATGTTGTCGAGATTCGGGACCGGGTCGGATTGCAATTTTACCTGCTGCATCTTCGGAGCCACTTACTCTTCCTTAAAATTATATCAAAAATTTGTTAAATCGGATCAAAAAGTTTCCATATCATGGTCCATAAAAATGAGCTTAAGCTTCTTTCATCCACCTGACCGAATATTTCATCAAAACAATGGTGCTGAGCTGCCTTCCATCAATTAGGGGATATAAGGGACTAAATATTCGAACAAGTGTTTTGCATGTCGATGAATCGCATTTAATTTAAATAAATAATATTAAGGATTTAAAGAATTTAAAACTACTATTTGGTTTTGCATGCTAACAATAGGAATCAAACTTAGCGTCAATGTAGTGGAAAAAAATATTTTAAATTGACTTTCATAAATCGGCCGCGCATTCGAAGTTGGCAAGTTGCGATTACATTTTATATTGTTTATCTCCCTAATAATAAAATAGAAATAGATAATAGGTTGGCATTTTTAATGAATCACTTTAATGAATGACTTTTGATTGCGGGTACTGGAAAAATTGGATTTTGAGGATAGTTGAAGAGATGCAGTTTGTCATGAAACATGTTGACTGTTGTGATTGTTGACTTTAATTCTTTAGAGTTGTTTTGATAAGTCGTGAGCATTTTATGGATTTGTATGCTTGCTAACGTATTTCACTGGCCATACAGGTCAATTGTGATCAACGGCCTCTCTAAGATGACGTCTTTAAATCCATTTTTCTCTCGTGG
>NW_027226513.1:0-54973 GCF_022539635.2 Chironomus tepperi | reverse complement strand
CACTTCATTTGAGCTGATTTGAGTCTAATTGCCTTAAGTTGACCTCGATTTATGCCGAGTCTAAATCAAATTCACAAGCAAATTCAGGAGTTGATTTCGAATTCTGCATCAAAAGTAAGCATTAAATTCAGGTTTTATTCAATATTTTAAAAGTCGGGATATAGTCATGAATTTGGTTTCGAGATTAGTAGACAGTCAAGTTAAGTCCACATCTATCACTCACTTCTCCAAGACCTTAAAAAAATTCTGAACTAAAAAAACTTATTTTAAAATGCAAAAAAAAAAGCTAACATTTAACAGCGATAAATCAAGAGCAAATAACAGTAGTGGCGGTAAAAGGAAAGGCAAGAAAAAAATGTCAATAAATAAAAAATCCATGAAGAGCATCAAGCATCATCAATGGAAGAAGAAACAAGAAAAATGAATGAATGGAGATGAAGGCAAGAAGGACAGAGTATAAAAAAAATTATTTCACTATTTTTCTGAGACAAGCAATTTATTGGAAACAACACAGTGGAAAAAAAACAACACAATGTGATGAAGAAAGATGAGAATTTTTTTTCTGTTCATGTCTGTTCTACGAAGAGATGTGAAGTAGCAACAGAAGCATCATCAATAGAATTGAAATCAGATTATAATGGAAACATCTTTTTATCATTCATTCCAGAAACGTGCATTGAGAGGATGAATTGCAAGGTGTGGGATGTTTGTGGAGCTTATTTTGGAGTTGTACTGCTGCATAGTTGGGTTTATTGTAGCTAAATGTCTTGAAGTTGAGCTTTCTACAAATTATATGTTATCAAAGAGTATGCTTTAAAGGAACAGAAGTACCACTACGGTACCTAAAAGTTGTGTCTTTGTCTTTTGGGGTCAATTGGGCATTTCCAAGTTAAACGTTATAAATTTGAGCTTTTGAAGCTGAACGTTACAGGTTTGAGCTTTATCAAGCTGAACGTTAAAACTAAGCTGTTTACAATTGAATTTTTTTAAGCTGTGCGTTAATTTTTTTTGAGCTTTCTCAAGCTGATCATCACACAATTGAGCTTTCACAAGCTGTACGTCACACGATTGGGCTTTCACTAGCTGACAGTTACGCTTATGGGATTTCTAAAGCTGAATGTTAAATAATTGAATATTCTGAAGCTCCACATCGTTTTGTTAAGTTTTGTAATGGCTGAGCGTTAGCAAAATTGATAATTTTCAAGCTGAACTTTACGAAATTTGACTTTTCAAGCTGAACATTGTATAATTGAAGTTTGTAATTGAATTTGAGCTTTTTTAAGCTGCGCGTCACAGATTCTAGCTTTATCAAGCTGAGCATAAGCGGAATGATGAGCTTTTTAAAGCTAAAGTTGAACATTGGGATATTCTGAGACTCAATATCAAATTTTTTAGGCATTATAAGGACTGAGCGTTAGAATATTGATCACAAAAAAATGAATTTTACATGCTGAACGTTACAAATTTGAACATTTTTAAGCTGGACGTTACGCAATTGAGCATTTGCAAGTTAAGATATATAAAATTGAATTTATAAGGTTAAGTGTCAGCAAATTTAGCATTTTAAAACTGAGAATTGGGAAGAAATTAAGATTGTCAAAGCTAAACGTGACTAAAAATGAACTTTTTTTAAGCAGAGCAGTTTTAATTAAATTATCGCTAAATTGGGCAAAAAATCACAAAAAAACAAATATTCTAGTCTAAATCAACCAAAATCCACAATTTCCCACCCCCAGACCCAATCCATATTTTTCTTTTGCTTTAAAACAAACACAGTAAAAGAGCAAAAATGATAAAAATTGTCATGCATTGATTCATTGAGCTTCTTCATGCATTTTTCGTTTTGAAAATTATAGCAACATGTTGATGGATTGTCAATAGAATTAATGATTGCAATTTTTTTTCTTCTTTCTCATCCACGTCTCCCATTTTCGTGTTTGTTTGTCTCTCAAATTACTGTAAAAACTTATAAGTTTAGATGTGCTGATATGAATTTTAAATTGGATAAAAATATATATAATATTGTTGATGAAAATAAAAGATTGAATTGGTATCGGGAAAAAATGTGATTGATTTATTTATGTGAAATATCAATGAGAATTAAATTGGAATTTAAATTAGATTGGACTTGATTTTATGTTCATTTGAGATTTAGTTGAATTATTTATATTTTGTTTTGTGGTTTTATGGAGTTGAATTGGAGTTGGATTGATTTGAAATTGTTGTGTTTTGTGGCTTTTGTAATTGAATATAGACATGTTATAGATCCGGATGTGATTGTAATTAAGACTCAAGTACTTGAGTCGTTTTCACGTGTATTGAGGGATTTGGAACTCAGATTTTCAAGATTCATGATTTGCATTGAATAGTGTCGTAGCTGGGGAGAGACACAAGCTTACTTTACTGCCCTTTATTGGAATCCCCTTTATTGTACTAGGGAAAAGGCGTCATTGTGCTCCAAGGACAAGATTTGTGGCTCGACCAGCAATAGAGTCAGATGGAAAGCATTTTAAAGTATTTTAAGCTTCAAGTCGGAGCATGGTTTCAGTATAATAACTGCATCCCTCCCAGCAACCCCCTAAATTCTAAATTTCAAAATTCTAACCTCAAAAAATCCACAAAATCCTAATTAAAATCCCTTCATATTTTCATAACTGTTTACAGCTAATCACACCTTCCACTCGTAAACCTATCGATCAACGCTAATAGAAGTAATCAATGTAGAAATTAATTCTGTAGCTGTAAACTTTCATGTCTACATTAATGGATATCCGTACTTTGATATTTATTGATTCGCATTTATTAATCTGACATGTAGAAATGCCTGTGCAATTACAAGATGTAGTAACATTAGTGTGTGACTAGTGACTACTTGAGTGACTGTAGTCAGTGCTGGAGTAGCTGTAGTCGGTGCTGGAGGAACTGTAGTCAGTGCTGGAAGGGCTTTAGTAAGTGCTGTAGTGACTATAGTCAGTGCTGGAGTGCTGGAATGACTGTAATCAGTGCTGGAGTAACTTTAGTTAGTGCTAGAGTGACTATAGTCAGTGCTGGAGTTCTTAAGTGACTGTAATCAGTGCTGAATTGACCATAGTCAGTGTTTGAGTGCTGGAGTGACTGTAATCAGTGCTGGACTGACTATAGTCAGTGCTGGATTGACCATAGTCAGTGCTGGAGAGCTGGAGTGACTGTAATCAGTGCTGGAGTGACTTTAGTCAGTGCTGGTTAATAGCTAGATTAGTCAGAAAATAGAATTCATACAGATTAGGTGACTAGACACTCTCGCTCAATTTCCTAAGCAATTTCGTGATTTTGTTGCATTTACGGACATCGATTTGATTATTTCGAGTCAAGTACAAGTCAATCTACTTGATTAAAGTTACTTTGGTTATTTGACATTAACTATTCCAAAATTTAACCTAAATTTTGCCCTACTTCTATGTTCATCCTCAAAAGTAGCACTTTTAGTTCATGAATACTAATCACCCATTCCCTGAGGCCCCCTCTTTTCCGCTTGTCAACCATCAACCAGCATCAGCCATTTACTTCACCTTTCATGCATACGCATTAAAAATTAATGCCAATCGTATGATTAATGAGAGTCATAAACATAAAGCGATAACAGAAACATCACTCATGACACATTTGACATCTTTCCAGTTGAGTCTCATGTAAATTCTTTTACGATCATCACTATCATCATCATGTAGATAATAAATTATATATTTTTATATATTATGGCATCAATGATGAACAACTAATCATTACTACCCGTCATTCTCTCAATGTTTTATGATCATGCTAAATGCTAATCGTAATTCAAAGTCTAAACATTTCACTATAAACATTTCAACATGTCTTCTCTTCTGTGCCTGTTTCCTTTCTCTTCTCTTTTTTTTATGTACTTTGTTTTAAGACAGTTAAGGTGATTTTGATTGATTTATCACACTGAACGAGGTCAGATATTTTTACATCATTAAAGTGAAGAAATATTGTTGATATTTTGAGAGAATCTAGGATTTTGATTTGATGGGATGGATGTGGGGGGTGGGGGGAGTTAGAGGATGCTTAAAGGAATTTTGGGATTGATTTTTGATGGAATTTTGTAAATTAAGTCTTGAGTGAAGGTCAGGGAATTGAGGGGGACTGGAAAACTCTCAAAATTGTATTAAAAACTGAAATAATCTAAAATTAATTCAAGAAGCTGAAAAATTCCAGAATTTGGGTCCAAATGACTCTTTCTAATGGATTTTAGTATCTTATGCTAACCCTGACCCTAATCTAAATGTGTAGACCCCAAGTTGACCCCTTAAATGCACAACACACACCCAATACCTCCAATACAGCTCTTTATACTCCACAACTGCTAACCATTCCCTTCCTAATCAATCTATTCTCCAATTAACAACTATCACCGCCTCATTAAATAATTTGCTAACAAGATATCCAACTAATTCCCAAGCAATACGCCATAAAATTCATTTACAAGCAGGAATGAAGAGAAAGAAAAAAAAATTGATGAAAATAATAAAAATAAATCTTTCAGGTTTTATATTTCATAGCCATCGGGGATGATGATGATGATGATGATGTTGTTGAAGTGAATGGCGTAAAAAAGTAGTAAATGCGGCTCATTGAATGCAACTTTGTATTTGGACAAAGTTAAAATAAATTATGACTCACTTTCACGTTCTTGTTTTATGGACTTTTTTGATATTCTTTTTATGGGATTTTATATGATTATTATTATTAATGCTGTTTTTGTGCGGTTGCAATGAGATGATTGACAAGGCGTAACAGGAAAGGTTTTTTTTTATTTTATTAAATGAGATAATTGACAAGTGGACTGTAAGTGGATAAATTTGGTATATGAAATTGAGACAGTTGTGATTGAGTTTGACGTTGTTGATCAGGCTGGATTGGATTGGACGATTTTTTGAAAAAGGAAGTTTTGAGAAAGTTATGCAATTTAAGTTCAATTAATTATTATGAAATTTTGAAGCATTGGGCTAGTTTTGAGACAAATTTGAGGCAATGACTTACTATTTTAGTTAAATTTTGAAGCAATGAGTGACATTTCAGTCAAATTGAAAGCAACGATTCAAATTTTAGTCAAATTTTGAAGCATTGACTCACTTTATGGACAAATATTGAAGCATTGACTCACTTTTTGGTCAAATATTGAAGCATTGACTCACTTTTTGGTCAAATATTGAAGCATTGACTCACTTTTTGGTCAAATATTGAAGCATTACTTCATTTTTTGATCAAATGTTGAAGCATTGACTTATTTCTGAGTCAAATTTGTATTGAATTTCATTTAAGTCAAATTAAACAGCTCCAAATGCATCCTAAAAGTGATCTTAAAAGTTGATCCATGCTACTTGTCATCCGTACCTCATTCACCTTAATCCATAAACATACAAAGTATATTTAACAGCAATTTTTTACTACCATTACGCTATTATCGCTATCCATAATAATAAAAACGATAAACAGAAACAAAAAAGTTATTTTTTTTATATCCACTTACACATCCCACATCAAATCGCACTTAATTCACACACAAAAATGTAATAAAAAAATATCAAACTGATGTTGATCTGTCGCAAGTTAATTAGATTTCATCAAGTTTGATTTTTATGAAGTCTTACGCGACATTGCCGCCTGTCTACGATGATTTATTCATCCATCAATTTTCCATCTCATTTCGATTCATTTTTTTTTTCTTCTACATCGCTGTGAAATGTGTTTATAGAAATTGCGCGCTTTTATAAATTTTTCATCGTCTCATTCTTCAATTGCCATCAATTCTCTCTCTAGAGCGATGAACGCTTCACATTTCAAAATGTAATTGGTAAATCCATCAATTCCAACTTTATTTAATGCAATGTAATGAAAACGACATGAACGATAATGATACATATCGAAGACGACGTGTATACGACATGCACAAAATAATAAAAGTAAGCGAATGAGATTGACTTGAATTGAAATGAAAAAAAAATGAGGGAAGTAAGAGGGGGCGTTGTGAGAGGTTGAGTGGATAAGGCGCATTTGGTGATGGGAATTGTGGAAATTAGTCTCTGACTTATTTAGCTGGTCGTATAGATCAATTTCTATCATATCTAGTACTAGCTTCTGGATGCAAATTAGTGACTTGCTTACTTCCTTGGCTGAAGGCATGAAGGCCCACTACGGCGTACAGAGAACGTCTATAAACAGCTCTTTCTTTCGATAACTTCTGCCAGTTCGGGATATTGAGCACTCTATCGTCCTTATCAACTCTAGCTACCAATTACTAATGCTAAATGCAATATTATCTCGATCAACAGCTTCTTTCCATGAGTTCTTGAGTCTGTCTCGTGCTCTTTTGACATAAATGAACTTTGACTTAAAGACTTCGTTCAATGGAGCTTCTACAGATCCTTTAACACCAATAGAGTCCAATCATTCAAGGTAATTTAGCATTCAAAAATCCACTAGTCTCTAAGCTCTCAAATAGCATTATATGTGGAATCAGGAATTGGCAAACGGTAGCCAGCGATAGATAGGGTGGCCACTACAGCAAGGCTTAAAAGTACAGCAGCGTCCTGGCAAAATACAGCAGATGGCCGCCCTAGCAATAGAGCTATTTTTAGAGGACATCTATGGAAGGTCATGAATCATAATTGATCTGTACGGTCAGTGGAGTAAGTTAGTAGCAATCTAGTCCCTACTGTACGAAAGATCAAACAAGCAACCAACCATTAAGACACAATTGATACCGGTCACAAATGAATTTTTCAACAGTCATCCAAAATGCCTATCCTCCATCACACCTCCATCAAAACCATCCCGTCAATATAAAATTGATTTTAATAAAAATAAAATAAAATAAAAAAAGCTCTTTTCAATCTTCATCTTATTCCTTTCTCATTCAGACATTTCACAGTCATTTCTTGAAATGTTTGAGGAATCAGGCTCCAGTGGGTAGGCTAAGCTTCGCTTGGCAAATGTTTGTCGACATTTTGACAGTAGAAGAAACATTAAATTGACAAGGCAACGGTTATGATCTGACAGTAAACCTTTAATTGATATAGATTGAAATATGGACGTAATATGGAATTGTTGTTTTTTATGGACATGGACAGGCATTAATACTCAGCGGGTAGGGTGTAATTCCCAGTTCAATTTGAGACATTGTTGGCAAGCGGCGGTGTTGATTAAGATTCTTTTGTGTTTGTTTTGTTGCTGGACGTTTGTGGAGTAAAAGGCTCCAGCGGGTTGTGATTTTTTTGGAATGGATTTTTGAGGGTTTAGATTTGAAGCTTTGAGGCTGAGGTTTGAAATTGGATTGAAAATTTCTGGATGCTCAGAAAATACTTATTTACTTGACTGATCGTACAGATTAAGAGTTATCCATGGCCTCCCTCAGTCGGCGCCGGAAGCTGGCTCTATTGCTGGTTACCACTTGTCAATTAATCTCAAAAGACAAATGACGTGGAAAAGGCCGAAAAATGTGGTCTCAGGCTGATGTGACTCTGATTTGGAGCTGGATTTCAGCGAATTCAAATGTTTGAGGTATCAAGAGCAGGTCTTCGCTTGGCAAATGTTTGAGGAATCAGGCTCCAGTGGGTACTTCGCTTGGCAAATGTTTGAGGAATCAGGCTCCAGCGGGTAGGCCAAGCTTCGCTTGGCAAATGTTTGAGGGATCTTATTTGATGCATTAAATATCCCTAGATGACCCTCATGAGTCAACTAGCTTTACATTTTCATTTTTCGATTTTCATTTGTGAATATAGTTCAGCCATAATGCTTAGTTTTGCTGAAAAGTCCAAAAAACTGGTTTTTCAATCTGAACAAATTCAATACATTCACACGTGAAAACGGTGTGAATATAAAAAAGCTCTTTTCAATCTTCATCTTATTCCTTTCTCATTCAGACATTTCACAGTCATTTCTTGATTGTCGACATTTTGACAGTAGAAGAAACATTAAATTGACAAGGCAACGGTTATGATCTGACAGTAAACCTTTAATTGATATAGATTGAAATATGGACGTAATATGGAATTGTTGTTTTTTTTATGGACATGGACAGGCATTAATACGGTGTAATTCCCAGTTCAATTTGAGACATTGTTGGCAAGCGGCGGTGTTGATTAAGATTCTTTTTGTGGTTTTGTTGCTGGACGTTTGTGGAGTAAAAATTGTGATTTTTTTGGAATGGATTTTTGAGGGTTTAGATTTGAAGCTTTGAGGCTGAGGTTTGAAATTGGATTGAAAATTTCTGGATGCTCAGAAAATACTTAACTTCGACTGATCGTACAGATTAAGTGTGATCCATGGCCTCCCTCAGTCGGCGCCGGAAGCTGGCTCTATTGCTGGTTACCACTTGTCAATTAATCTCAAAAGACAAATGACGTGGAAAAGGCCGAAAAATGTGGTCTCAGGCTGATGTGACTCTGATTTGGAGCTGGATTTCAGCGAATTCCGAGTCATATCAGCTTGGACCGCGTTTTGGGTCTTATTTGATGCATTAAATATCCCTAGATGACCCTCATGAGTCAACTAGCTTTACATTTTCATATCATTTGTGAATATAGTTCAGAAACCTTCAATATACAAGCATATTACGGCATCAATGAGCATGCTCACTAGGTACAGTAAGATTCTCATTAAGCATGTGCTTGTATGTTAGAGAACAAGCTAAATTACAAGACTAAATCGCTTCCTCACCTCTAAACGTTTCACTCCATTCCTCCCTACCTCTTCAAATTCCCACAAAACTCAACTACCTCAGTAAAGAAGAAGAAAAAACACACAGCACAAAAAAAATTTTTTTATTACCAGCGATAAACATGCAATGATCAATAGTACCATAAATATCCACAATAGTAGAATGAAAATAAGTAATTTATTGCACTTGTAAACAGCACATGAAATGTATGGCTGAGTTAAATGAATTTTCAATTGAATGATGGGGCCTATTGATGATGATGATGATGATGGAGGGGCAGGTTCAATACAATAATTTTAAAAAATGGTAAGAAGAAAAGAATGGCAATTATTGCCGATTGCAATTGAGAAGCGAAAGAATTAAAATTTATTGCTGAGGCAATTTCCATTTTTTTTTTATTTTACTCTCATTTGATTTGATTTATGAAATTGATTGATTTGCTATAAATCACTTGTGATATTAAATCATTCTTTCAATTTATTATTCAGCTTTTTTTTATGTTACTATTGTTATTGTTGTTGGTTATTTCTGTATCATGACTTTCGCAATTAAATGTTGAATTCTTTTGAATTTCTTGATTTTTTTTTGATGGTTTTGAATTGTTTATGAGAGAACTGGGTCTGATCGATACAATTTATTGTGGATTGCAATGCAACAGATAGCATTTATCCACATAATTGGTTTTTAAACACTTTTCATGGCTTCATTAGGACATCTATTCTTCCAATCGTTAATGTGAGGACCTATCGGGGCCTTAGAAAACGCATCATGATGTTTGGATGGGATTGTGGAACTTAAGGCAGAGATTATGATGAAAATTCAAACGAAAAAGAGCAAAACTTTACAAAAATTCACAAAAAGTGTAAAATTGAACAAAAATTTTTCTATTTTCATTCAAAATTCATAAAATTTAAAGGAAAAGCTTTTAAAATTTTGCATAAATTTAAAAATTCAACAAAACTGAGCAAAACTAAGGTCATCTCTGGATTGATCTGTATGAAATCCCGGGACTTATCCCGGAATCCAGTATTTTTTAGTCCCTGGAATAAAAACTCTAGGAAATAATACTAATTGGAAATTAGGAAAAATTAGCAAACCTGAGCAAAAGTTCTACAAATCGCAGAGCTTGAAATCGTCTTAAATTTTGAATGCAGTCCAGTCGACTTGTGTCGAGTTTCAGATACAAAATTCGAATCGACCTCTTGCTTTGTGCAAACTCAGAGCTCGAAGTTGACTCAAATTTTGTATGGAAATGTCGACTTGAGTCAATTCGATTTCCTGTAAAATTCGATCCGACTTCTAGCTCTGGTTCAAATTTAAGCTAGACTTTACATAATTTCAATAAAAATAAACAAAATTTCAAAAAAATTCTGGAAAATTAAGCAATAATTCATCAAAATTTGAGTAAAAATGATCATAAAGTTGCGTAAAAGAATATTAAAAATCGTAAAAAAAATTAAAACCCGTAAAAAAACGTTTAAAACCCATCCCATCACAATAACACCAGCATACTCATTATCTTATCCGATTATCCAATCAAGAAGTTCCATAAACTTTACGACAATTCCCCTCAATAAACTCACCACAGTTACAAGCCATTCACACACCATAAAATATGCAAATTTTTTTCATCCATTAAATAACGACAAAATAACAGCAAAAAAAAAATCGAACATTTAATGATCATAGAGACACATTCGTGTGCAACGGCCTACGTGCTGCATTCTATTATAGCAAAATAATACACTTAAATTCACTACATTGTTTCTAAATACCATTAATTAATAATGCAGCTAGATCGTACTCGATTCAGCTAAATCGATTGAATTTAATTAAAGTCTAATTAAGTCATGCAAAATAAGTTTCGCGACCATTTTTTTTCTAGAATTCTCACTTAATTGTAGATTATTAAGTAAATTATTACTTAGGCTTGTTTTAAGCGTGATTTTTACACATAAATTGACATGATTATTGATGTTTCTCCTTCATAATTTAAAATACTTAATTTTAATCATGCGTAATTGAAAATTATAGGCGATTCGTAATTAGTATGTGTGGGTTGATCGGGCATTGATTGCTATCTTGTTCCAGTGCTTTAGAGGATTGTGATTGAGCAAGCTAGGCTTGAGTTTATTGAGATCTTTTTGGATTGACATATGAGCAGGTAAATGAGACACGATATGGTCGACATGAAGGAGACTTTAGGGCTAATTTAAAGGACTATTTCTCTAACGGGCAAAGAGACCGGTTTTAGGTACCGTGGTGATGTTTCTGAACCATGAAAGCATTCTCTTTTGCGTGTTAAGGTTTATATGAACCAATATTTAGAATTTTTGAAGGTCGATATCAAGCAACACGTGAAAATCCTAAGGATCAAAACTTAGGACTCTTATAGGTTGACATATAGTGACTTTTAGGATCAAAATTAGAAGCTTTGGATATTTTCATTAAGATGGTATTGGGGATAAAATGCAGGTATTTTCAGGATTGACACAAAAGTACCCTAAAAGACAATCAACATACTCACCTAAATGAGCTTAAAATAATATAGATTGAGCATACTAATGAGTACGCTTCTACTATTTTCCGGTTATCTTAAAAGTTGACAAGAAGGATTTTTTGGAGTTTACATGATGTAATCGTCCAGCTGTCGATAGAGACAATATTCCATTTGGTATTGATAATTGGCAGAAGGAACTCACCGAAAGAGCCTGCTTTAGGCGCCATCTGAGAGAAGTCATGGATCATAGTTGATCTGTATGGTCAGTAAAGTAAGTAAGTACCTAATAATGATTTAATCAAAATCAAAATACATTACACTTGAGGCTTGTCTATACTGACCCCTAGCAGCCAATGCCAAGTCAATGATCATGCTCACATCATATCGTGATGGCACGATTATCGTCTATTAGGGAACAATTGAGTCAAGCTTGAATATTATGACAAGCTCCCCATTTGCATCAAACAATGTAAGCAAAATAGACACATAAAATCCCTATTAAGTCATCACCATCATTAAATCGTTGGTTAATTACATCCTAAAAAGGAATTTTAATAAAATAAAGAAAAAAAAAACAAACAAGAAGTAATGAAAGCGAGCAACAAAGTCTCTTAAATTAACACTTGCCATAAAAATCTCATTAATCGGGAATAAAAGCTTTATATCTATGGTAGTTAAAAATCCAATAAATACACATGAATTCATGTACCCGAAGCGCAAAATATAAGAGGGATAAAAATTGTGTACCCGAGAGCAATACAACGTAAACATATTGAAACTAATCGTTTAATCGCTTACAACAAATTTATCTCTCCATTTCCATTCAATTCAGACACTGTGCACCGTACAAACAATATAAAAATGGGTAAGAAGAAAAAAAAAATATTTATTGGAACTGCAGAGAGTGCTTCACGATCGTACAACTTTTTTTTTTTTTCAATTTCATGACACATATTGTCGCTATTAATTGCTATATGTGTTTTTTTTTTCTTCTTCACAACAAAACCATTCGATAATTTATGATGCAATATTATTTTCTATGAAATTTATGATCCCCCTTTTTTTTGTGTGTAGTTTGAATTATGAGGAAAGTGAAGTGGCTCGTTTGGTGAGTGTTTTGTCTGGCTGGAAAGTTTATTGGATTTTTGGGTGGATCGATTGATGCTTAATTGGAGTAATTAATCATATTGTAGTTTAAAATAATGCAGTAATTCGTTTTTTTGACAATATCAAAGCAATGACTCATTTTGTAGTCAAAAATTGAAGCAATGACTCAATTTGTAGTAAAAATTGAAGCAATGACTCATTTTGTAGTCAAAAATTGAAGCAATGACTCAATTTGTAGTAAAAATTGAAGCAATGATTCAATTTGTAGTAAAAATTGAAGCAATGACTCAATTTGTAGACAAAAATTGAAGCATTGACTCATTTTGTAGACAAAAATTGAAGCAATGACTCATTTTATAGTCAAAAATTGAAGTAATGACTCATTTTATAGTCAAAATTGAAGCAGTGACTCATTTTTTAGACAAAATTGAAGCAATGACTCATTTTGTAGTCCAAAATTGAAGCAAAGAATCATTTTTCAGTAAAAACTTGAAGCAATGACTCATTTTGTAGTCTAAATTGAAGCAATGACTCATTTTGTAGTCAAAAATGGAAGCAAAGACTCAATTTGTAGTCAAAAAATGAAGCAATGACTCATTTTATATTCAAAAATTTAAGCAAAGACTCATCTTGTTGCACAAAAATAAAGCAGTGACTCATCTTGTAGTCAAAACTGAAGCAATGACTTACCTTTTAGTCAAAAATCGATGTAAAAACCTACAATTAATTTAAAATTGAAACAAAATATCATTGAAGCATCGATTTGCTTTAAAGCAATGACTTAATTACTCTCAAACTTTCCGTTAAAATGCGCTTTAACCACTTAAAATCCCAAAGTCATAAATTATCATCAATTTTTTTTTTCTCTACCAGTGCATGCAGTTCATGCGAAACGAGAGAGAAAAAAAGGCAATAGCATCAGAAGCAGCAGCATGAAAAGAATGGGAAATAAAGGAGAGCAAAGGTAAAAAGCGATAAAAATAAAATTTATGTTCAATATTTTTTTGTTCCATTCTGTGTATTTTTTTTTTCTATTAAATAATTTATCGCCTCTTTTGGCCTCAACAACAGCACACACACACACATGAGAGACAGACTGAAACTTTAATTCTTGGGATGTCTCAAAAGGGCAATTTTTGCCGCATCTTGTGTTACTGTTATTACTATTGAATGTTGTTTATCTTGCCGATAATTATTTCACATCTTCAACATATCATGTGTCATTTTAAGATTTTTTTAGGGCCTTCTTATTTCATTTCAGATGAAAAATTTTATTGCAGTTACTTTGTGTTTGTTATAGAATAAATAAATAAATAAATTTTGAAGTTTATGGAGTTGTTAAGGTTGCATTGAATAAGGGGAGGGATGATGATGAAGGTAGGATGGTGATTTTTAGGAATTATTGGGGATTTGATGTCAAAAGTGTTGTTGATTCTGTATATATTGGTAATTTTAGTCAATTTTATGAATATCTCACGATTTTGAGGCTCTAAAAGCATTAATTAGTAAAAAATCGTTAGAATTTCAAGAATCCAGAGCTTAAAGTCGATTCTGATTTTGTATTGAGTCGAGACGACTCTTCAATGCAAAATTCAAGTCCACTTCAATCTCTGCTCTAGTTACAATCGAATATTCCATCAAAAATCCACCATGCCTTAACATCCACACCTCATAATCAACCATAAAACACCCAAAAGCGGACAAAATGCCAATTTCCTTCATCCTCATCCACAAACTGCAAAAAAACAACTGAAAATAAATGATTTATAAAATTTCTAATGTTCCTATTCATCCGAAGGACATCCATACACACAATTGAGACAATTGACAATGGAATAGATGAATGGTTAATAAATAATAAATGGATTTGTAAAAATTTCCAGTGTTACGGCTCCTTGCCGAGTGATATATTGACATTCTCCGTTTTGTCTACGACCTGTATGTGTGTGTCATTGCATTTTATTTAATTTATATTTTTTTTCGTACCGACATGTCACTTTGTCATGGCATTTAATGTGTTTTTCTTTGCCGAAAATGACCAAACAATTGCACAGCAAATTCTTTCAGGTAACTTTTTGCCTCCTTCATCTTTTGTTTTGTTACAGAAAATTGAAAAAAGTGAAAATAAAAATAAAGTAGTCAATATTTCAAACATTTTGAACAATGACACACATAAACACACAATGTGCAATGTACGATTAATGTTTAAAGGAAGAAATATGGTTTGTTGTGAATTATTAGAGATATTTGAGGATGTTTGATGATGTTTTGTCGGATGGTTCGTGAATGTAACTCAGCTGAGCGTTTTAATGCTGAACGTCAACAATGCTGAGCGTTTTAATGCTGAACGTCATCTCAGCTGAGCGTTTCTTCAGTCATCTGTCATCTCAGCTGAGCGTTTCTTTAACCATGCATGATATTAGCTATTCGTTTCTTCAGTCATGTGTCATCTTAGCTGTGCATTTCTTCCTCCATGTTTCATCTCAGCTGAGCATTTTTTCACCCATACGCCGCTTTAGCTATGCGATTATTCGGCTTTACGTCACCTCAGTCTCTGAGTGTCTCTTCAGCAATACGTATTCTAAGCTGAATGTTTCTATAGCTATGCGTCATTTTAGCTAAGCGTTTTTTTAGTCATGTGTCACTTCAGCTACGCGTTATCCAAGCTAAGCGTTTCTTTGCTATTTGTTATCTCAATCAAACGTTTATCTACTCAAGCGACATCTAAGCTGAACGTTTCTACAGCTATGCATCGTCTCAACTGAGCGTTTCTTCAGCCATGAGTAATCTCAGCTGAAAGTTTCATCCGCATCATCTCAGCTGAGGACTGTTTTAGCCATGTGTTAATTAAGCTAATAACTGCTCTAGCTATGCTGAACGTTTCTTCAGCCATAATTCAACCCAGCTTAGCGTTTCTCAAGCCATACTTCATCTAATCTACTCAGTGTGCTAGACTCATACATATCCTACTGAAAAATGCGCCGTATCCAATTCATTCACACCTCTAACGCAAGCACCTCTCGTTCGGCAAAAAACAACAAATCAATTGATGATGAATTATGTATATTGTAAATAAATTTTCTTTCTATTTTATATGTTTGTCAGAGACTTAATTTATTAGCTTTATTCTCTCTATTTTTTTCTATTCTTTATTCCTTCAGATCTCTATTACTATTATTATGTTTGACACATGAAAGGATGTATTAATGTATTTAGAATGATATACTGTCATTCTAACGCTCTATGGGGTAAAAAAAAATTTTCAGCTTTCTGTTAAAAATAACGAAAATATTTATGCGATGAATGTTGTTTCCTTCATAGAAAATTTGTTGAATGATTTGTTGTTGGTGGTAATTGGATGATTGGATAGAATTTTGTAGATAAATATTTTTTTTAAATTTATTGTAATTTTAATGGATTTTCTGGAAGGTTTTTAGTTGTGTGGGGTCAATTTTGGACTCAATTATTAATGACTCAAATACCTTACATGTCAACATTTAATGCTTCAAAAATCCATCAAAAATGATAAAAAGCAAACAAACTTTATCTCCATTGAAACTCAACGCAATGATCAAAGTGAAGAAAATGTTAGAATTCCATCAAATTCAATTTTCACATCATCATTTTCCTTTCTTGTTTCTCAATTAGCTAATAAACTTCATGTAAAGAACTCTCACTTGTGAAAGATGAAAAATGTAAGTTTGAGGGACATTTGATGTGAGTTTTGAAGGCAATAGGCGCTGTTATTTCTTAATAATAGGATAACTTTAGGTCTAAATGTCAATCTGGTGATGACATGGTTCTTTAACAAGCTTACTTACTTTACTTCGCTGGCCATACAGATCAAGTGTGGTATCCCTCAGTCGGCTCCTAAAGCTGGCTCTATCGCTGGCTACCGCTTGAAATTTAACAAGCACGCTGTACTATTCAGGCAATCAATTATTCTCTAAGAAGAACAAACCATGTTCTCGAGAGCTTATTCATCATTAATATACTAGATGAGAATACTCGTGAGCGTTAATGTAAGCTTATTCCGCTCTTAAGAGCTCATTCTTTGTTTTTTAGAGATTAAAATTGTACCTGAACAAAACATCATGCTAACTATAGCACCGTTCTATTGCTCCATTGACGGTTAGACCTAAAGTGGCCTTGACGAAACCGGAACAACTGATTTTGACTAATTTATGCGGCGAATATACTGTTCTTTCCTTGATTGAGAGCAATAGAATAGCTAGTGAGTGATAAGTGACATAAGGAAAGCACACGGCATGGAAACGGCCTATAATCCGATCCTATTTCAACTTGGCTCTGCCCTGAGGTTGAATTTAATCAATTCTAAACTTTAATCAGAGTAACGCTGGTCTAAGACATGTAATTGCTAAGAAACAAGTGCTGGCCTCTTAAATAAGCTATAATCTAGTCATTTTGTACAAGCTTTGTGATGCGGCCAATAACAGAGTCAAATGGAAGGCCTTTTGTAAAAACCTAGACTTCAAGTCGAAGCATGGTTCCAGTAAGTAAGTAAGGAAGTAAGCAATCTAGTCATTTGACCCTATTCAACCCATTTTGTACTTGAATTAATTAAAAGATTATCCCATAAACCTAAAAAACGGCCCTAAAAAGGCTACAGCTTAGCACCTTAACTACTATTGGACTTTATGGCCATTCCAAACACACAATTCAACTCAAAACTGCTCTATCTGCACACAAAGAAAAAAAGAAAAATTATTTGATGCCTTTTAATATTATTTGTGTGAATGAAAGAAAAACATTAACAAGAGTAAGTGAGCTCCACTGGCAGCAGAGCAAGATCTAAGAAAAAAAAACATGAATAAGAAGTTCAAAAAGGCGAATGAGAGAAGAGATCAAAGAAGAAAAAAAAATTTCCTGGAAGCGACAGTTGAAATAGCATCGTCGATAGGCATTTTAATTTCTTGAACGACTTGTAAAAGTCGACGTTGAAATTGATATTTTTATGACTAAGACATGCCTCATAATATCATCATCTTGACTCTGTTTCTTCATGTATAATGTGTTGTATGTTTATATTTATTATATCACACATCCATTCATTCATTCACATCCCCATAAATAATGTCAGTGACTATTATTGCTTCGTTCTGCTGTTCCACATTTGAATATGAAAATAAATATTTTTTTTCTTTCTTTTTTAATGAAAATTATGAAGTCAAAGAGATCGCGCCGACACATGACCAAATATTTTACATATTAAATGTGTGTGATGCTTCTTATTTAAATTATGATTGACTTGTTATTTGTTGTAGGGTGCTCAATAAGATGAGAATGAATTAATGTACATTAATATGCACAATTTCCAATTTAATAAATTATATTACATTTATTTTAATCTAACTTACTTACTATTTTGTTCTTACAGATCGATTGTGATCCATGGAGTTCCTCAGATTGCGCTTTAAGTCATCCTAATTGTTAACTTCCGTCCGTCAACTTCCAAATTGTATTTTACTCTAATTTAGTAATTTTTGACTTCAAATTCAAAGCTAGTTCTAGTTATTCTACACATGGCACCTTCATCACTATCTATCACTTCCACAATCCCCAATACTCCTTCCTCACACACCCTACTTCCATTAATTATTTTGTCTGCAGTCATGAAAAATTGAAAATTTATTTCAATTAATTCAAAATTCATCACACAAAAAAATTCCTCGAAAATTCATTTTAATTCAGATTCATGTTAATTTGAATGTCAAAGAAATTAGCAAGGATTAATTCATATTTTTTTTCTGAGAATTTAAGTCATTTGTCTGAATTTGTGGAGAACATAAAATTGCCTGTTATAATGTGAAACATAAAAAAATTAATTTAGGATTGAGTTGTGGATACAGAATTATTCTTGATTGGGGTATATAGCGCATTAAAGAGTGGACTGAGGATCCAGCTATGCTTTCTCAACATCCCGGTCCCGATAAATTTTCGGGATCGGGATCGGGATCGGGATGCATAGCTATAACCTCATAAATCTTACTTCCAACTCAGACAAACTGAAATCCATCATCTTAAATTCCAAATAAACTTCTTCACAAAAGCTAAAAACTCATTATTTATATCCACAATTCTAACTGTCGACTGTCGGCACATATTAAATAAAATAAAACAAAGAGACATGAGTGAAAAATGTTAATTTTAATCATCACATGGTGGTGGCATATGAATAAATTCCTTTAAAATGTGTGTGGATGTGCATATGTCGAAAAATTAACAGAATGAAAATAATTAAAAAGAAGAAATTATTAGATGATGAGGATGAGATGGAGGAGTATGAAATTTGAATGATAAAGTGAAAATTTAAAATTTTTGTGAATTAGAGGAGTTAGTTTTGTGAGGATAAGTGTATGCTAGAATGCTTATGACATTGATGGGCAACTTATGTGACGTGGCACAATTTTGTGAGTTTTGGAAATGCCATGAACCGTATGTAGTATAAGGTTTTGGTCAAAGTTTTTTACCTTGGTGTGACACTAGAAATAAAAGGTTTTCCACCACTGGTTAATGAACTCAACTTACTGACAAACTTGGGACCCTCCTTGGGACCTTATGTTGCTTTCCATGTACAAGTTGACTTGGAAAATTGTCGGATGTACCCTTAACCATCCTCTGTCTTATTGTGGGGCTGCCATCCTTCGACAAGGTGGTTTAGGATAGATTTTTACTATATCTTTTAATGTCCTTTTCTCGGCACACACCTTGAATGTCAGCAGTGTATTTAATGGTAACAGATCATACCAGGAGAAGGTAAATACTTGACATTCGGTCAGCTGCGGTGTCCAACTTCAGTTTCATTAATTCCCCAAATTTGAGGCCGTTCAGTTATGACGTATCTCTTTGAGGGAAGGGCATGGTGATGGTCTGAGATTTTATTGCAGAAAAAGAATGGAAGCAATCTCAAAAAGACCCATTTTCGTATCACTTAATAACTGAACAACCCCCTCCTAAAATTATAAGTTCCTATAAATTCCCAAAAATTTATCTACCAGTAGCTAAACATTCACTTTGATCTCCGACATGGCAATAAATTTTTATTCTTTCCTTCTTCCTAATTTTCTCAAAAATAAAATAAAAATCTACTCGCAATGTTTCGCATTTTGTATATTTTTATTAAAATAAATGTGAATGAAAAAAAGAAAAGAAAAGGAAAAAAATATAATAAATGACCCCATGACGACCCTGAATTAATTGTAGCCATTAATTTTGTGTATTTCGGAAAGGAAAGAGAACTTTTTATTTTGGTTCTGTTGTTGCTTCTTCTTATTGCCGTATTTCTTTCACTTCAATGGATAAAAGTAATAAAGATATATAATGAAAATTTAGATGAAACATGAATTATGTCAGTTGCATAATTAAATGGATGAGTAATTTTACTTAGAGGAATTGAGCTTAATGAAATGGAAGTGATGAAATATGAGAATAATTTTTTAATTTTTTTAGAAAAAGTTTTTGGGGTTTTATGAGTTCAGATGGAAGAACTGTTATGATTCAGTTTTGATGAAATTAAAGTCTATGAAGCTGATGTTGGTGCTATCGTTTGCTTACTTACATACTTACTAAAACCATGCTCCAATTTGGAGGTGTCCTAGGCTACTACAAAAGGCTTTCCATCCGACCTTTTTTCCATCCGACTTTATTGCCTTATCAGAAATTTTGTACAAATCATTTTACGTTATGTTCCTAGAACGGTCCTAAGCCATGTTGCTTTTAGAACCCCAGGACGTCTTTTCCCTTGTCGATCTTGCAGTAAAACCTATCGCGGTATGTTGATTATGGAAGTCCAAAACGTCTTGTCCCTTGTAGATCTTGCGGGACCTAGCGCGATAAGACAAACGTGTGCTTCTTTCCCCAAATTGACACTTTCTGCTGTACTTTCGTTTACTGGAAATTTCTAATTCTAATATTAAGTGAAATGCTATTTGAAAATGGCAGCAAGCAAACAGGAGTGCCGTAGTGGTAAGAGTGTCGACCTACCGACCCTAACGACCCAGGTACGATTCTTAATCTATTCAGATTCGGATGCTTTTTCGTTGTTTTCTAGTCACATCAACTTATTTTGCTTATTCGCGACACACAAATTGTGGCTAGGTACATTGAACTAGTATGCTTTAATAGCTGTTTGTAAACAACATCCTTATTCCTCCCGCTTTCCTTAAAAGCGCTACAGAATCAGTCAGCGTATTCTTGTTAAAATTGCATTCAAACACACATTCCATGCAACTTTGTTGCATTTGCTATATCACCAAGTTCTCTATCTGCCATTCTAAATATTCTTATTAATACAAAGATATCCCCCAGTATACACTGTGTCTGCATTTCCTCATCCATAAAAAAATATTTACGATTACACTTAATGCTGTTATACATGATATTAAATTAATAAATATAAGAAAGCTATAAGTTCACATTCACATGTATTTTTATTACAGTTTTTTTTTTTCATGAGAAGAGGAAATGTGTGCACTTTTCATACATATCTCTCCCTTGAGGATCTCACGTTGGATGTCTAAAGGCAAAAAATAAAGGAGAAAAGAAAACTTATGAATTGAGGTAGTTAAGAAGTTTTAAAAAATATTTTTAAACGATTTATCTCTTAATGTGTTTTAGTTTCCTTTTTTTTTCTTGCAAAATGTTGAAGGGATGGAAGTTGAAGTGGATTGGAGTTCTTTGTCTTTGTAATGGTAAGTTGTTGCTTTAGATTAGATTTGTTTTAAGTTGTTACTTTACTCCTTTACTCAAGATTTAGCAATAATGACGCTTTGCTCCAGATTATAAGTACATAAGTTGGCGCTTTAAACTAGACTTCTGCGAACTCGTTACTTTAGTTTTGACTGAATTTAAGTCATCAATTAACTCAAGATTCACAAAATTTGACGCTTTGCTTCAAAATATTAGTAAATTGTTGCTTTAAACTTGATTTACGGCAAAATTTACGGTAAGTCGTGGCTCTATTATTTAGCGGAGCTTGAAGTCAACTTGGATTTTGGATGAAAAAGTCGATTTAAGTCAACTCGACTCCATACAAAATTCAGAGTTGAATTGACTTAAGACGATTTTTTCATACAAAATTTGAGTCGACTTAAATCTCTGTTCTTGAGTTTTAATAATACATAGCTTTGTTTAAGACTCTTAGTAATTTGTCGCTTTATATTAGACTTCTAGCGAGTCGTTGATTTACTTGTTATTCTTTATAAATCGTCGATTTACTCTAAATTTCTGATGAGTCATGAATATTACTTTAAACTTTTGGTAAATCGTTTTATTTTTCTATATTATTCTAACAAGTCGTTGCTTTATTCTTACTTACTTTACTTCGCTAGCTTACTTCCATGACCTAACTCAGATGTTGCCTAAAACCAGGTCTATCGCCAGCTGCCGCTACCCAATTTGCGATTCCAAATTCGAGAATAAATGCTTTATGCTTCACTCTTGATAAGTCATTGCTCTATTGTAGACTTTTAATTCAAATTGACATTTCAAATAAGTCATTGCTTCATTTTTAACACTTTGTAAGTCTTCGCTTTACATTTCATTCTTAAAAAGTCATTACATTAACCTAAACCATTTCCGATCAATTCCTTCAAATCCAAAATCACATCCAATAATGTTCACTTTAATAATTCCCATAATTTTCTGCAATAATCTTCCATCTAACTTCTTCTTTTCCTCGCCTGACTCATTTAATTTTCATTGTACTATACGGATACATAATTGCGAGCATGTGAAGTCAAAACTTTCAACAACCCTGGTATAATAATATAACTTTATGTGTAGTGCTGTCGAGAAAATGATAATAACGACAGCATACTTAACGTTTAACTGCATGGGGTTTACAATTAGGTAATTTATCTCCTCAACTTTTGCTTTTTTTTGTTCATTTTTTTCTTTTTTTTTATTTCATTTTATAACCGCATATACAGCATTGCCATTTCATGCTCGCTTGGTGCTCTTAGCAATTTTTTTTTTCTCTTTTATGCTTCTCTTTCTTGTCGTCAATTCCCCCCCCCCCCCCCAAAAAACTTCATCTTCTTATTACTTGATTCACTTTAGTTGTTTAGTTCCATAATGCGATGATATGAGATGTGTTTTGTAATAGTTTTTGGAACAACGGATTGCGGGGCAAGATGGTAATTGGAGTTTGATGAAAGCGCATTTTTCATTTTGAATTAATTGCCTCATGTGTGTTGTTGGGTTAGTGATTTTGGAGATGCTACTGATTAAGGAGGAAGATGATGATGGGATATGTAGAAGAAATTGGATTTTGATGATATTTACTTGATTTACTGGATGTACAGATCAACTGTGATCCATAGACTTCCTCAGATGTCGCCTAAAACTGGTTCTATTGCCGGCTTCCACCTGTCAAATGCCAATACCAGATGCAATGCTGTATCTATCGACAGATTCCTTCCAGAAGTTCTTCGGTCTACCACGAGCTCTCTTACTACGTGATTTTGATGATATTGGTGGGTATTGTAGCCAAATTTGAGGAAATGCTAGAAGGATATGGAAATTGATATGATGCAGATGATTCTCATTGATTGCCTAGGACCATGTTTATCTAACCTGAACTATTCTCGATCACACATGTTCAATCCTTGCTTTTCCCCCAACTGTACCCCAAAATCAAGTGTTTTTGGGTCCATTTGTTGCACTACCTATAATTCTTTTCAACCATAACCTAAAAATCTGCATCATAAATTAAGCATACCTCCAAACATCCCTTAACATCATTCCACCACCTAACCCACCTCCCTCAAACTAAACCATTCTATTGCTTATAGCCATTACTCATTTATCTGTACCAGTTTAGTGTACTCAACCATAAAATATGTCTGTGTGTATACAAAAAAAATAAACGTATGTACAAACAACATGTATGTCAATGGCTATACATACGCGAGCAAGCTAGTGCGAGCATACTGCGGCTATATGAAACAAACAGCAATGAAAAAATATTGCGCTCGACATAAAAAACAATAAATTAAAACAAATTATACGTTTTGCCGACATTCAACTCAGGACATAAATTGCCAAATGCGAAAGTTGCAGAGAAGGCAATGGCTATGGCTGGATGTATAATAACAAGGAAAAGAAGAAGAAGAAGATTGGAAGGAATAAAAAAAATGGGCAAGTTAAAATATATGACCAGCGTAGGTTAGAGTTATGGCTGGCAATTTTTATCAATACTTTTATTCCATTGCCATTCATTTAATTTCAGCGAGAACTGGTTGGTTGGAGAGTGGGGTGTCCATAGGTGTAAGGAGAGTAAAGTGAGCTGAATTTTGGTTATTTTGAGTGAGGTTGAGTAAGCTTTTTTCAGGTCGAGCGAAGTAAATTGAGCTTTTTTCAAGTCGAGCGAAGTAAATTGAGCTTTTTTCAGGTCGAGCGAAGTAATATGAGCTTTTTTCAGATCGAACAAAGTAAATTGAGCTTTTCCTAAGTCGAGCGAAATAAATTGAGCTTTTTTCAGATCGAGCGAAGTAAATTGAGCTTTTTTCAAGTCGAGCGAAGTAAATTGAGCTTTTTTCAGGTCGAGCGAAGTAATATGAGCTTTTTTCAGATCAAACAAAGTAAATTGAGCTTTTCCTAAGTCGAGCGAAATAAATTGAGCTTTTTTCAGATCGAGCGAAGTAAATTGAGCTTTTTTCAGATCGAGTGAAGTAATAGGAGCTTTTCCTAAGTCGAGCGAAGAAATATGAACTTTTTCTAGATTGAGCGAAGTAATATGAGCTTTTGCTAAGTCGAGCGAAAAAATTGAACTTTTTTCAGGTCGAGCGAAGTAAATTGAGCTTTTTTTAAGTCGAGCGAAGTGAATTAAGCAGTTTTCAGGTCAAGTGATGTAATGTGAGGTTTTCCTTGGCCGAGCGAAGTAACACAAGCTATTACTAGTTCGAGCGAAGCTAGTTGAGCATTTTTAAAGCATACTCAAGAATATAAAGCAACAATGATACTCAAATTTTTAAGATTCAACAGTAAATGGACACCCTACAAGCATACATCCACTTACCTCCGTATCTCCGCTGTTAAATGGGTGTCGAGTCAAGTAAGTCTTCGCGCATATTTGCAATGCAAAAAAAACTGCTCATATATTGCAATATCATTTAAGATATCGTTTATATGCTCATAAAGTAATAAAGATATTTTTTTTTACTCTTCATCTCGTTTTCTGACCCGATGTTGTTGCTGTTGTTCTGTGCACACATGAATGGAAATAAATTAATTTGTTAAATGGGATTTTTTTTTTTCATCTCTTTTTTGCACTTTTTTTTATTGCCTTTTCATTTGATTTCTTCTTACATGCTTGGCTGTTTTGTTGGTGGAAGATTTATAAGCGTAGTTCTGCTATCATTATTGCCATTATTATTGTTATTATTATTGCTTAATATTTATTTTGTTCATTATTAAAATGTATAAAGATGAAATTAATGGATGTTTGTGTGGAATTTTAAGCGATGAGATAATGACATTCATGACTGTGTTTGTTTAGATTTTATTTATTTAATTATTGCTTAATTAGTTTTAGGAGCTGACTGAATAGTTGTTAAAAATATTTTTTTGGTGTCTGTTGATCCTGGCAAGCTGACAGCTTACTGACAGCTCCCGAAAGCTTGCAAGCTTTGGGGTGTGACCAGCAATAGAGTCATATGGTGCTCATAGAGCTTCTGTAATAACAAAGGCTCCAAGTCGGAGCTTGGTTCCGGTAATTAAGTAAGTAAGTAATTGATCCTGAACAGCACAAATGAAGAAAGCTCCGTTACGGAACTTTAGAAGCTTTAGTAAATGAAAACCGCCTAAATTTGGCAACCATACGGCTTAAAACTTCCTTAGCGGTACCTTTGTCATTTGTGACGATTAAGCAAATGTTCTAATACACAATAATATGGATATACAATTTTTATTTAATTTTATACCATGAATACATATTACCAAATCACCAATAATACATAATAACCCAATACATTTAATATAAATTGATTAACAATTTTAATGAATATAATTCTAATTAAATACATGAGCACGGACGAGTTGTCCATATTAACAGCTCATTTTCCAAATTTTTAAGCGCTTCTTCTTGCCTCTTGAATGCTTCTTCTGTTGCATTACGAAATTGTTCAAATTGTTTAACTTGGTCCTTTATAATTGCATTTTGGTCCGCATTCTCCTTAGTAAGATCCTCGATTTTAGTTTCTAGATTTTCCCGCATTTCTTGATTGTCTTTAGTGATGTTTTGCATTTCTGAGCGAATTTTATCATTTTCGGATGTCATATTGGTAACCTTGTTGTTTAATTCATCCACAGTTAGAGTTAGCTGCTGATTCTGTTCTCTGACACCTTGGATTATGTCATTAAAGCTTATTTCAGCTTCTTCAAGTCTGCGGACTCTTTCTGTGAAGGTAAAATTACATCATAAAGGTTTAATCAGTAATAATAAAAGATAAAGGTTTGTGGTAAGCACTAGTGGTTTATATAGGTCACAGAGGACATGCTTATGATCTTACCTAGTAATAAGTCATCAAAATTTTTAAAGCAGTTCTGTAATTCCGTCCTCATTGTTACCCTTGTGGTCGAATTATCGTTGATAAGTTGATTTGCACATGTATTACCCTGCATATCTAAAATCTGTACTCCAGTAGCATCAATGAATTTTTCATCAATTGCACTAATTTGATTACTTTGAAAGCCTATTGTTTTAAGATTAGGTGCACCTCGAAATGAATCAGAATGGATCACCTTAAGCTTATTGCTGTTCATGGTTAAACTAGTTAGATTCTTTAAAGATATGAAAATATTTCTTGGAAGTTCCTCAATCACGTTGTTTTGTAATAACAATGTTTTCAGGTTAATAAGGGGCAAAAACCATTCAGCTCTTAGATCTTTTAACTTGTTTGATTCAAGGTGCAATATGTTTAACATTTGGAGAGAATTAAAAATATTTTTGGGCAAATCTGGCAATGGACTGCTGCACAAACGCAACTCATTTAGGTTATGTTGATTTCTGAATAAATTTTCGGATACTTGAGTCAACTGATTTACGTTTAGGGTGATATACAATAATTCCAAATTTTCAACGAATGCATTTTCATCAATTTTTGATATTTTATTACCGCTTAAAGTTAAGCTTTTAAGATTTTTACAGTTCTTGAAGGCCTTTTCATCTATATTTTGGATATTACTCGAACCAAGTTTAATTGTAGTTAAATTTTGAAAACGATCACAGATTATTGACGGGACATTAGTTGTAGAGCCTGAACTTCTAGTAATATATAAAACATCACTGTCTGTTTTTCCAGCTAAATGTGTTCCATTAATTGATGTGAAATTGTTTAATCCGTTTGGGTTTTGAATTGTTAAGCTACATTGGTAGCCATTGGTAGCACTTATTGTGTAATTACAACTTAAAGTTTGACCGAAACTTGAGCGATAATTCACTAGCACAATTAATATTAATAACTTAACTCTCATTTTCACACTTTTAGGTTTATCAATACTTTTTATTAAACGCTTAACTGCCACTGAATGGTGCTCCTTAATTTTTCATTGTTTTTATACATTTCATTCTAAAATTATCATAATCTTGATTGCAGTATCTTGCAGAAATAATAAATTAATAAATTTCACCGATATGTGATTGATAATTCAGTTATTTTTAATTTCGGGAATCACCATGGAATCCCCTATTTTAAATTACATAAGGGCATGGCCGTTTCGAAATTCACACTCAGTAATTTGAAGTTAAAGGCATATTACTCCTTAGTTGGACTTTAAAGTATCACTTTTGATAGTTATTATTGTAAAAATTCATAAAACCATCATTTTTGGTATATAATTTGCTATGATTAGTGCTTTAATTAATGCAATAATTCATAAAATATCTCAATTACTAAGTGTGAATTTTTCTTCCATTTTATTTGCGTCCAAGCCCATAAGCTATCTTAACTCATTTAAACTTGAGAACCTTCGATTAATTTCAAGTATCGACTTCAAGATAAGTTCGGAGATTAAACCATGCGTATTGACTTCCGTGCGAATAATTAAAATGTATTTGAATTGAAATTTTAATCTAAATTTCTCAAAAAATGGAATCAAAAAAAGAATCATATTATCTTATTTCAGAAGTTTTAGCCTCTAGCCTTAGCATGCAAACATTGTCATCTCAAGAGCATAGCAAGACGAAAGCAACACTCACGAGCATGCTCATCTAGTATATTTATCATAACCAAGCTCTCGACAGCATGGTCCTTGTTTGTTAAGGACTGCAGTTCCAAATATCTTCATTTTAACATCCAGCACTTTCATCTTACTTTAAATAAATTTAAAAAGCACTCAATTTCCCTTTTTTTGTCACTTCAAAGGCACTTATTCAATGTAAAAATTTCAATAAATCACCTCTTATTCTTTCCACTTCCCCTATGTTCTATAATAAGACGCACTAAAGGTATACAGAGCATCAACAGCAGCAGTCAAATGTGAAAGGCAAAAAGGATATGTTTAACAAATTATCTTTGTGTGTGCTCCATAAATAATAAAAGAAAGATTTTTTGTAATGCTATAAATTTACTTTTTTTCCTTCTTCTTTTCTTCCTTTTTTTTCTACGACATGAAGAGAGAAGAAAGGATGCACAAACAGCACACAATAAAAATATGGGGAGGTAAAGTATCATCATAAATCTTTCACAATTCATCAAAGGGAGGTTGCATGAAAGCGTTTAAGGTACACATGAATTGTATTTTTTGCTATAAATGAATTGTAAATGGCCTTACAATTGAAAGTAGTCTGAATGTTGTGAGGATGTAAAATGTTTTGGGATTAGGAATACAGCGCATTTGTTAATTTGATCATAAAGTAAAATAGTGATGGGCTAACTGTGTGCCGAGACATAGGTTTTTTGAAATGCCACTCTTTTGACGACATTCCTGGCTTTAGTCAACAAATAGATGCTGTGAGTGGTCATTCCAGCACATATGATTCAAACAAGGATAAGTGAAGAATGCCCATGTCGGGTCTCGAATCCATGATCGAATGGTTGTGCAATGCAAAAGTATCCAAGAACGAAATCTTTCCGTCACCGACCCACTTCAACTCACGATCTTAGATTATTACAATTATGGATTAAAGCTGGATTAACGCTTCAAAAAATGCACCAAAAATAGCAGAAACAGTCTTCGTTATTCTACTTGGATATGCAACAAGGATGCTTAAACTGCTCAACTAGGAAGCTTAGTCAGTTCAACTAAGAATCTTGATTTGCTTTTCCCAAAGTCATTTAAACAGCTATTCCCAACTCTGCAATATTTTCATATCATTTTATCAACAATAACACCGCAATTAACTGACACACTCACTTTAAGTCATCAGCGATTAGGAAGCGACATTTTATATGACACTAATAAAATACTGTCTTTGTCAAGTCTTTTTTTATGATGGGACTCGTAAATTATATTGAAGACACTTATTGCCAAATTAAACAGAATTTTTAAACAGTCAATTATCATGGGGTATTTCACATATTGGGGTTATTAGGAGCAGCTTCTGCTACTTTATTGTTGTAATATTGTAAAGAATTATTGATAATAATCAATAATGAACAATAACTAGGGCTGCCATCTGCTGTATTTTTACCGAGACGCTGCTGTACTTTTCTACTTTGCTGCTGTGTCCCGACAAAGCCTCATAATGTCCCGATTTTTAAACAAGTCAAAAATTGCATACAAATATTAGAATTTTTGACAAATTTTGAACATTTTCGTTTTGAAGGTTCGGGTTCAACCCAGGAAACGTCCCGATTTTGTCCAAACTTACTTACTTGCTTGATGATTGCGCACAGTGGACCGTTGCCGCATTTAGAATTCGTCGAAAGCTGGATCTGTCTTCTGCCAGTTTCTAATTCCCAGCAATTTTGCATCGTTACTCACACAGCAATCCCATGAGCTTTTTGGTCCAAAAGTGTTCCGATATTTTGCAAAAATCCTCTTGCCACCCAAAAAAACATTTAAGGACATTTGGAATTGAGACATTTTTAATCCCTACTACCTATCCACCTTTTAATGGACGTTAACAGCAAATAATCCCTATTTTATGTAATTATAATTTTATTAGATTAACTTAATTATATTTTTTGGTCATAACATTGCTAGTTAATTGGTTTGTTTACTCTACAGTTGTGTATCATATAATTATGGCTACAATTGTTAATTTTTTATAGCAAATTTGATATTTTACTAACCTGGATTACATAATTCAAGCTTAAAACCCACAGATGATGTCTAAATCGGGTTCTTTAGCCGGCTTCCGCCTGTCCATTGGTTTTTATCAGCGTAAGTATAATTTTTCACACAGTGTACCTTTCAGAATACAGGTCCAGGTAGCATCCCGGACAAACCTCAACATCCAATTTTATTCAATAATTCCGATCCTTAAAAATTGCATGACAAAAAATTTTCCATCAAAGACTAACAAAAATTTCTTTTTATGTTCATTTATGTTCACATTTTTTTTCTTGCCCTCCTTCATGTTATTTATGGTTTACATTTAACAACAGAGCGAGGCTGACTTGCAGGAAATAGACCATTAAGTGTTTATTTGAAAAAAATAGATAAGAATACATTTAAAAATAGCATTTTGATGAATGACTTTTGAGTGAGAGTGGAAATAAAAATTTTTTTGTATAAATATTTGCTTGTCATATCTGCAAGATTTTTTATATTTTTAGACGTGATGAGTATTCGAGGGAGGCTTGTTTGCTGACTTGTCAGGTTGATTTGTGGAAGACGGGGAATTTTTTTTTTGCTGGGATTATTTATGAGAATTTTGTGTGGATTTTAATGAGTTGATGGTGAAAATATGGTGAAATTTGGGTAATTTACGTCTTTAAAGAGGTTACTAGAATGTAAGGTACGAACAGGGGGGTCAAGGTCGTGTCCAAAAGAGGGATGAGGTTGATTGGATCAAAATTATGCGTTTTTGGACATAATTCCCAAATTTGTGAGTAAATTTCGTAATAAAAATACCAAAATCAACACAAAATGTTAAAATTTTCCTAAAGAACCTCAAAAATACCTCAAAAAAAGCCAATTCAAGTCTCCTCAATTCTTCCCATCAACAATTCCACTTTCAACAATCCATCTACAAACAGAGCCATGACTTATTTACCTTCCGTCTCATAAAACATTTACATAATTTATTGATATATCTTTTAAGTTCTCTTTTTCAACATATTTTCACATTCTTCTTCTCTTTTAAATGATGGTTTCAATTTCAAAATGCATTCAACTGCATCAAAATCAACACAATAATCACCAAGTCAGTAGCTTTCAACATCAAAGACGTTAAATGGAAATGAGAAAATAAAATAAATGAATTGAAATGAATTCTATTTAATTTTTCATCATCATTTCAGTAGCAGATCGGAGCTGCAACAGCATAAAATTCTCATTTTTAAGTTTAAATGTGTCGGATGAGTTCAAACGGTACGGAGGAAGAAGTAGGGACATGTTTTTTGAAATTGGAGTTTTGTGGCTGGGACGCATTAGATGAGTTGATGATGCTTTAAGAAAATTAGAAGTTTTGAAATATTAAAAATTTTTAAAAATTTGTAAAAACTTAAAAAATTTAGAAAAGTATTCAATTATTGAAAATTTTAAGAATTAAGAATTTAAAGAAATTTGGAATTTTAGTAAAGATTGAACAAAATTTAAAAATTTAAAAAAATGAAAATTAAAAATTTTAAAAAACTAAAATTGAAAATTTTAAACAAATTATAGATATCAAAGTTTAAAAAATCAAATTTTAGAAATCAAATTGTAATAATTCAAAATTTAAAAACTTAAAAAATCAAAATGTGAAAATTTGATTAAATTTCAAAAACTAAAAATTTGAAGATTTTGAAAACTCAAAATTTGAAAATTTTAAAAAATCAAAAATAGAAAATTAAAATTTGAAAATTCAAAGAAACAAATTTTAAAAAATCATAATTTGGAAATTTAATCAAATTTTAAAACTTAAAATTGGAAGAATTTAAAATCTAAAATTTTGAAAATTTAAAAACTCAAAATTAGAAAATTCTAAAATCTAAAGATTTGAAAATTTTAAAACCTAAAAATTTGAAGATTTTAACAACTCAAAATTTGGAAAATTTAAAATATAAAAATTTGAAAAATTTAAAATATCAAAATTTGAAAATATCAAAATTTGAAAATTTAAAAGATCAAATTTAAATTTTGAATTCAAAAACCGACTCTAAGTTTGAAAAAGTTCAATTTAAATATCATTAAATTCTGAGCAATTTACCAAAAATTTAATAAAATAATTAATTTTAAAGGAAGCAGTTTTACCAATTATTTCAAAATTAATGTTGCATCTTCAATCAAAAATTCATTTAACTGCCTGACAAGCGTGAACTGCTCTTCAACATATTAATTCCAAAGATTCCATCGCGTTCATCATGGGTGGCTTATGCATCCATATCATATGTCACTCCATATTTAGCAAATTTCAGGAAAAACTCTCGTGAAAAATCATGCAAAAATTCTCACTCTCAGCCACGCTCGTCAAAAAAAAAATTCAATGGTGGATTTTTCGCTCTAACGCATGCTTTTTATTGGCAGATTCATCAACAAGAGCCATCATGGAAATTTTTTTTTCTTTCCGTTTTGGCACATGCATGAAACTTTATTTTTTGACTTTCAATGCTCACTGCTTGATATTCATTTTCGAAGAGATTTTTCTCTCATTTTCGAAAATTCTCTCGCGAGAGGACTTTTTTATGCTCTCAAAACTCTTCTCCTGTTGCTTCATTTTCGAAAATTTACAAAAACATTTTCTCACATTTTGTTGCACAAATTTGAGCACAGCTCTCAGTTCGAGAGTTGACTTCGTGCTTATTAGACGTGGAAAAATTCTAGTCCGATTTTTTCCCAGTGATTTAAGAAAAGAAGAATTAAATTGGATTTATTTTTTAAAAAAATTGTAAAAAATCCAAAAAAAGTGAAGAAAAATTTTAAAAAATTCAAATTTATGGATTAAAAAAAATTAAAAAAAAAACAAATTTTACAACACAAAAAATATTTTTAAAAAAATATAAAATGGATTAAAAATTGTGAAATTCAAAAATTATGAGTCAAAAAAATTCAAGGATTAAAAAAACTGTGGAATAAAAGGAGAATCGACCAAAAATAAGCCAAGATTGGATTATCAAAAGTATTCTCTGGATTAAAAAAGTTTAAAAATCATCAAAAAAATCAAGTGAAAAAATTATAAAAAATAAAAAAAAAACTCCAAATGATTTAAAAAATTCAACAAAAAAATTTTTATAATTTTCGTCAACCAAAAAAAAAAACTTTAAAACTAAAAAAATTCAAAAAATAAAATATTTAAGTTAAAAAAGTGAAAAACCAAAAAATTTAAGACAATTTTTATATCAATCGCAAATGGTTGTGCTTGAAGGAGCGAACACGACTATACCAATGCTCACTATAGGAAATAATCAATATTTACAGCCAGATTACATGTCTCCCGGCAACTCAGCTACGGTAAGGAAATTTTCTTGTGAATTATTTAATAAGTAAAAAGATTGAAGGAAATGAGTAAAAAAAATTGAAATGAATTGAGAAAAATTGAAGAAAGTTAAAAAAAAATGGAAAAATTGCGAGATGTGTTTTCAAAATTTTTTAATTTTAAACCCACAATTTTTCAAATATTATTATAAAAATTGTTAAAACTGCGATTTCAAAAAATAACAAAATTTTAATAAATTAATTTTTAAAAAACTAAAAAGGAAATTTTTTAAACCAAAAGTAAAATATATTTTTTTTTTCAAAAAATGGGAAAAATTACATTTTTTAATTTAAAAATTTGGACATCTAAAATTTTTTTCGAGAATAAATTAAGACTTTAATTTCTGTTTTGAAAAATATAAAAATATTAAAAATCAAAACTTTTATATTTTTTAATACAAAAATCAGAAAAATTCAATTTTGTAAAAATTTAAAAAAATATAGGAATTGTTGAAAAAAATTTTATTAAAATTCATAGAGCAAATAAAAAATTATGAATAAAATAAATTTGAAATTTATAAGAATTTTACTTTTATAAATTCCAATTTAAAATTAAAAGAAAGATTTTTTTTATAAAATTAATTTTTGAGTTTTAACAAAAAAATTAAAAATATTTAAATTTAATTTCAAGATTTACACGAAGTTTTAAATTTATCAAATTTCACAATTAACAAAATTCCAAAATATATTCAAATTCAAAATTCCTCAACAATCTTCAATTCCTCATAAAAAAATAACTTTGTAGCCTCGTTCAAAACGTGGTGTAAAAAATAAAAAATATTTTTCTCTGAAAGATTGATTTAATTTATGAAAAATTACAGCTTTATCAATCAAAATTATGACATCTGCCTGTCATAACACATTTCATATTTTTCTACAGCAATTTAAATTATTTTCAATTTTTAAAAATTCCTTCAATTATTTAAAAAAAATAAAAATTAAAATTCTAATTTTGTTCTAATTCTTTCCCAACAGCTGGACTCGAAAAAGAGCCCCCTTGCCCTTCTGGCTCAAACATGCTCCCAAATTGGAGCCGATTCAAACAACGTTAAATCCCTCGTATCGTCACCATCATCAGGATTAGACAAATCAAAAAAATTGGATAATACCCAACAACAACAACAACAACAACAACAAAAACATCAACAACAACAACAAATCCAGCCGTCGGTACAAAAAATGGATAAAATAAATGACCTAAGTTTTAAGCCATACGAAACGAATGTGTTGAGTCGTAAAAATCTTAATGGCGATGACATACATCGTCCATTATCCAAAGCAAGTAGTGTTGATGATAATTTGAGTGATGAAAGTAATAAATCAAATGCAAAAAAGGATATAATTTATAATAATTCACGTGTATCGTCACGCAATAGTAATCGTGAATCGCCAGCTAGTGTTAACAGTAATAATAATAATAATAATAATAGCATTGATAATAAAAATCATAATATTATCGAGAATGATAGTGAAAAAAGTGAATTAAATAAATCACCAAGTTTATCACAAAAGGAATCGCCACGATCAGCATTGGATTTATTACAGTCACAACAGAAGGATATGGGAATGTATAAAGCTGGTTTTAATCCATTTTATCCAGCTGGTATTGATCCAACAAATCCAGCATTTAGATCATCATTTACTAGTGCTTTATCACAACATCATGCATCAATGTTAGCAGCTGCTGCTGCATCAGGTTATCCACAAAATGCAGCAAATCCATATTTGAGTTATGCACGTATAAAGACACCGACTGGTGGTGAAGCACTTGTGCCAGTATGTAAAGATCCATATTGTACCGGATGTCAATATTCAGCACATAATCAACAAATGCTTATGGGTGTACCATGTCCGGCTGGTTGTGCACAATGTGAACAACAAAAATATGGTCTAGCAATGGCCATGTCATCACTACCTCCAAATCATCCATTTGCACAAATGTCAAAACCATTTGCATGTAATTGGCTCCTGCATGATGGCTATTGTGGTCGACGATATTCAACAACGGATGAGCTAATTCAACATATGAAGACACACTCACCAAATTTATCGGATCCAGCAACAGCTGCAAGTATATTAGCAGCACAACAGTCAGCTGCATCACTTATGCCACCGTTATTTTTTCCACCTGGTTTACACAGAAGTGCTGCGTCCGCATATCCACCAAGTACCTCACCACTTAGTCCATTGTCAGCGTCACGTTATCATCCGTATGCAAAACCTGGAACGCTACCATCAGCCGCAAGTCCATATAGTTCATTTAATCCTGCATTATCGGCTTATTATCCACCATATTCATGGATGACACCATCACAAAGACTTGGTGCCGCAGCCGCTGCAGCCGCACATCCATAACAATAAAATTAAGCTTCTGCTTTTTGTTTTTTTGTAAATTTATTTCTCAAATTGATAATTTCGTGTGTGTGTGTCGCGCAAGCTGAAAATACTGTGATAAATTCATACATAAATTTAAAAAAATGAAGTATAATTAACTACAGAAAAAAAAAATAATAAAAAAATTGAGAGATTAAAATTAGCTGATTATTATTATTATTACTATTCTTATTATCTACTTATTATTATTACAATTAATTGATGATAAACTATGAGGAACGAGACAAAAAGCAACAAAATATTATGTGAAAAAAATTTTTTTTTTTGGTGTAAAAAAAAGTGACAATGCGAAGTAATTTGTTTGTGTGATCGCTAAAGTAACTACTGTATTGGAGGATTGGTGGATTAAAAAGAGAATGGACGTTTACACAAAAGAGGTTGTGAGGTGCAAAAAAATTGTTGTTTTTTTGAATCCCTTGGGAAAATTTGATTCTCAAGATTGCAATCGATTGTGGAGAATTTAAGATGGTTTTGTGGATTTTTGTGGATTTTTGGTGATTTTAGACTTACTTTCTTCGTTGGTCTGTAACTCTTGTTTTAAAATTGATCATTAAATGAAAATAACTCATAAGGTTACCTCGGTGTCTTTATTGATTTTGTATGAATCTGAATCTGAATTGTTTATACAAAATCCGATGTTAATTCGAGTTCTGTTCTTAATAATTGACCCAGACCAAGCCTTTTCAGTTCCTCGAAAAATCTCAAGATTGAAGCTTCGATGAATCCTCTTGGAATTTTCGATCCGATCCAGATCTCGGTTTAGTGTAATTGTAAACCTTCGAGTCTTAAATAAACGGAAATCCGTAAAATTTTTGTGACAACTCTAAAATAACAAAATGTCTCAAAAAAGTCACGAAGGCATAGATAAGGGAAATAAACTAGCCTTGCAGAAAAGGATAAATTGACTAATTCGGAGGATGACGTTTGCTTTATATTAAGTTTCGAATACATTAATGAAGAGTTAGCAGGACTTTAATGTAAAATGCTAATATTCCGAACTCTAAACAGGGCTCCTTTCTAGAATTTTAGACCAAAGAGACATTAAAACTCAAAGTTGCCTTTATGTGACGGCTGATTTGATCACTTACTTTCGACGAAAAATGCATTTTATTCCCAAAAGTTGACAAGGAATCACCTTAAAAACCATAAATCCTCCAAGAGTCAGACCACAACAAAACCTCTCACCATGCACATCCTCTATTAATCAATCTAACCTCCATACAAAGAAAAAAATGAAGTTTATGCTTAAAACTCACACAATTCACTACTCATGGATATAAATTACATATAAATTATATTGTGGATGAAAAAAATCTTTAATTTTTTATAAAATTCTATAAACTTATGTTTTTACTGTCTTATGTTTTCATGTTTCCTTATGTGAATTAATTACGCTCATTATTAGGATGAAAAGAAATTTTCGACTATAAAAAAAAGAAGAAAAAAAAGGAATTTATCTTTTTCGGTAATAAAAGAAAGGCCAGAATAAAGTATAAAAAAAAATAATGAAAATGAATGAGCTTTGTAATGAAAACGAATTGATATTTGAATATAAAAGGCAGTTTTATGCTTGTTGAGATGAACAAATTGAGAGATGAAAAATTGTAAATGAAATTAAATGCGTGAAGATGATGTTGAAGGAGAAATGAGAAGAGCAGAAGTAAGAAGAAGAAAGTTTTTTTGAATTGAAATTCTTTGAGATGTTGTTTTTGGGAATATTGTGGAATTTTTGGGATAAAGGATGAAGAAGGTCAAGTTGAGGGGCTGTTGAGGAATCGAGATGAAGATGATGGGGTTTATTTTGGGGGAATTATTGAGGTTTGTAACTTCTGAATGAGTCAGAAGCTTAAAATTGGTGAAAATCTTACAATTTACAGCAGTTATGACCCCAAGGATCCAAAATTGAGGTCCTAAATTGATCAAAATGACAAAATTTTTGCGATTTAGTACCAAAGTCGCATATCATTAATGATTTAGGACCTAAATCATTTGTTTCTAAAGATTCTTAATCAAAGTCGAGTGTAATTAACAATTATGAACCAAATACGAATGTTCTTTAAGATTTTGAATCAAACTCGTGTATTCTTGACAGTTTGGAACCCAAATCATGTGATCTTATCAATTTTGAACCATAATCATCTGTTTTTAACAGTTTAGAACCTAAATCATGTGTTTTTAACGATTTTAAATCAAAGTCGTATGTTCTTATCAATTTTGAACACCAAAATATATTTTCTTAAGAAATTTGACCATTTTAGACAACTTAATGATGTGATCTTCGTTGAAAGTACATCTAGCCTATTCCTAGCCTCAAAAATTTAGACCCTCAAGTCAAATTAGACGCCACAGTCACGAATTAGTACCAAAGCCTCGAATTTACAAGATAGCTTCAAATTGGCTACAAATCCTGGTTTTAAATTGTTAAAAATCCAAAAACCATCAAAAATTCCACAAAATAATCTAAAAAAAAATCATTTGCAAAAATCAAGTAAATCCAGTTAATAACACAACAAGACCAAAAAAAGGGATAAAGAGGCATTAAGCCTACAAGCTGCGTCCATAGAAAATTAGGAATATAACAACAAAAAATTATTCTTTTAATCTTCTCAATTTTCATTAACAATAGACATTCTCAGCTCAAATTCCAATGCTCAATTTAATTCGCAATATTATTTTTATTCTCTCACAAAAAAAATTCTCTCTCTCACTCTCTCACTTCCATTTCTTTTCTTTATATTCTATTCATTCTGTGCTGTTGTAAAGACATAAATCATCCTTAAAAGTTTAATTTGAAAATGAAACATGTTATGATTTATTTCGTGTAATAAATAATCTTGGAGATTTAGTATATTAAAAAAAAGAGAGCATTTCCCTTGTGTGTTATTTATTAGCAGTCAGCAGTCGGCAGTCGACCCGATATATATATATTTTGCCGCTCATTTTTTTCAGGTTTTTTTCTTCCTTTACAGCTTATTGTTCATGTCTAAATGGGTATAAAAAGAATTCTTTTTTTTTTTGTTCTTCGCTAAGAATTTTCAGCAACATTTCTGTTAAGCAGTGAAAAGGAACTGAGTTGAACATTTTGTAACAATAAGTGACGTCGGGTCGATGTTGATTCACACATTGTTCATCACTAAAATGTTTATTTGATGCGCATCATGCATGGTAATTGACCTGAATTTGAGTTATATTACTTTTTACAGGAACTTATGGAATATATTAAGGTATGTGAATGGATGGATGGGTAAATGATATGGTGAATTAAATCATTGGATGGTTGGAAGTAAATGGAAACAAAAATGTGAAGTAGGTAGACATGTTTGAGATTCTTAATGGATGAGCTGCGTTGAATAAAGGAATTTTGTATTTTTACTCATTTAATTGGACGTACAGATCAATTGTGATCCATAGACTCGCTCAGATGGCGCCTACAGCTGGAGCTATTGCTGGCTTCCGTTTGCCACTACCAAGGACAGTCTCTATCAACAATCATTCTATCACATTAAGGCACAATATATTTGTGTGTGGATAAGGACGCTATAGTTTTCAATATCCCTAATTGGCCGAGGTTATCAAAAGATAGAGCTGTTTACAGACGTTCTTTAAACGCGGCAATGGGCCCCCGTGCGCCCACCCAAGGAAGTAAGTAAATAAGGCACAATATAGCGCTACAGGAGAGGTGCATGGACCCGACGGAATATTCCGCAAAAATTCCCCGGAACAATCTACTGCAATTTCAATTTTGTGAGCATACACATGAACATGCCTTATGTCTGGTCTGTTCACAATCATGCCAATCACACTCTATTTCCCTTAAAATTACCCAACAAAAAACATAAATCCTCTAAAAAAAGTAATCTAAAATTTTTCACACAAAACCTCCGAATCGATTAAAAAAACAGCCCCCTATTCCTAACCTGTCAACACAATCCCGACATTTTCACACAATAAATAAATTAGAGCATATTGTTGAGACTCCACAACCATAATTATTATCGCACACATTCACATTCATATTTCAGCACAGCAAATAATAATAACAGAAAAAATGGAAAAAGAAAAACACATTCATTGAGTTCCAGAACTGTCAAGTAAGCTGTCAAGAATGGTAATAATACCTGTCACAAATCATCAACAACGAACGTACAGTAAGACTAGAATTTAATGCGCATGAGAAGAAAAAAAAAAGATAAATATCATAATTTTCCCTTCAACTCACATCAAGTCAGCCCTACATCATCCCATGAAATGAAAAGTAATGAAATATAAAAGAAGAATCTTCTTTGAGACATCGACCGAGTGTGAGTGAGGATAATGGAAAGGAACGAAAACCGCAAAGTAAGAACTAAAAAAAAATATTAAATCTCATTTAAGTCATCACCGTTCAACATGTTTTGTACTTCTTATTACCTTTAAAAAAAATGATTTTTTTTTCTTTTCATCTTTTAATCCCCTTTCAATCACTTACTTACTTACTTACTTACTTAACATCTTTCATGTTATGCACATCCAAACATATGTGTGTTATAGTTAATATACATGGGTATTATGTTGGAGAAAGGTAATAGGTACAATAATGACAGCATAAATGCACTTATATAGACGTTAAAGGGTCGAGCTCATTCAATGCTTGTTAAACAACAGTACAAACAGCATTAATGAAAATGATTTTTCGATTTATTCTTTTTTTCTTGAAAGAAAGGAAGGATGAGTTTGGAAAATGATGGAGATTTATTGTGATGGGTGTTGGATGGGGATAAGGCGCATTTGGATTGAGATTGAGGATTTTTTGTGGAACAGTTCTTCTTATTTTTAGCTGATTTTATAAATTATTGAGATTCATGGTCTACCTTAGATGACGTATATAACTAGCTTTATTGTAACCTCCTCATTATTAATTTTTTGGAGCTAGTTGCTCGGGTATATAATCAAGTATTTCAAGCTTGTTGAATAACAACGACATTAGTTACCCATTTTAGGCGTCATTTCAATTAAGGCTCAGAAACTCATCAAAAATTGATCAATTTTAACAATTTTCAGATATGTGTCTGAGCCTTGTAACCAACTAACTGTCAAATTGGTAGGATAACTTGATTTTACATCGAAATTATACCGACCTTTTTTCATATTTCTTCCACTTGTTCTTTCTGAGTCTTCAACTAGCTTCTTGCAATAAAGTAGAATAAATATGTGACAATAACTCCATAGAAAGGCTATGATTAGACAAAATATAGTCATGTTATCAATGGTATACCCTAACAGAAAATAAATATACTTACCTAATTGAGCGTTCTTATGAGTGGAATCAATCAATATAATTGAGTAACTCAACTTGTAAGCATACTCATGAGCATGGTCCTTGTCTATTCGAGATACTCAACATCATGCATGTTTTTGGAAACACAATACATTCGGTCATAGCAGGATATAAGATCAAAGGATCTGGAAATCTCCAAATGCTCTCTAGCTATGCTGTTGGGTTAGGGATTCATTACAAAACAAGTATCGGACTAATTTATACATTGAAGGACTAAACCTCAGTAAATCGGTCCAAAACCAGTTCGACATAACTTTGCAGAAGTGTCCAATTTAAATCAAATTTAGAACCAAGTTAGAAGCCCCCCAGCCTGAAGATTTTTGATAAAATAACCAACTTGTTCTATTGAGCAATTTAAAACATTATTTCTCAAAACATCAAAAAACTTGCAAAAATCACTTCTGTTAGGAAATATACACACAATCAGCACATGTTATCTGCTGATATTCACACGAACAAGTAAAACACAAAAAAAAATCAATAAAAGACCCGTCAAACCGACCACGCTTCACCATCAAAATATCAGCTAAAAAATTGTTAAATTGAATTTTCAGTCACTTTAGACAGCTAATGACGTTGCATGCACTCCAACTTTGATTGTTGCCTTCAACATTTTTTTTTCTTTTCTTCTTTTTCTCAATTCATTTCAAAAATTGCATTGAAAATTATTCTGCCATGAAGAAATCAAATTACAAAAACTGTCAGTTTCAATTGAAATGCAAGACATATTTATCATATTTTTATATTCATTCTCTGCTGTCTCAATTTATTTACGTATTTTTTTTTTTGTATTCCATTCTTCGCTGTTTTTTGCCATCTCTCTCACTTATTTTGCATGCCAATTTTTCATTTCAACTTTTTTTTTTATTCTGTTTTGTTGAATAATTCAATTTTTTTTTTCATTCAACAATCGATAGCTTTTGTCACAGAATTGTAAAATAAAGTTTTTATTAAAATTTCTTTCATTCACGTTTTATGTTTTGGGATTTTTGATGGAAAATTATGACATGGAATGACTTTATTGCATTTTTGATGCGTGATTGTTTATTGATTTAAAATGTCTTTTTGGTGAATTTTAAGGTTTAGTGACATTTGGTGCCAATTTTATTTGATTAAAAAATTTGGTTAATAATTTTGAATTAAAATTAATTTTTATTAAAATTTGAAATTGTTTTAAAAATTGAAATAATAACAATAAATTTTAAGTTAAAAAATAGTCAAAATCATTGTTTAAGGTTCAAAATAGAATGAAAGTTGTTGCTTTTAATTCAAAACTAACTATAATCGTTACTTTAAGATCAAAATTGATGAAAGTCATTGCTTAAGGTTCAAAATTAAACGAAAAATCGTTGCTTTTAGTTCAAAATTAAATAAAATTGTCACTTTTACCCTCAAAATTGATCAAAATCATCGGTTAAGGTTCAAAATTGACAAAAACCTTTACTTTTTACCATCAAAATTGCTCAAAATCGATCAAAATCTTATTTAAAATTCAAAATTCGATTAAAATTGTCACTTTTTGCCCTTAAAATTGATCAAAGTCATCGCTTTGCACTCAAAATCAACAGATTATTACCACATTTAACACAACATATCACTTTTAACCCTCAAACAACAATCCCTTATCCTTCAAATTAAAAATCCACCCAAAAAAATGTTCAATTCCATTCAACCCACATCAAAACATTCCCAAACAACCGACAACAGCAAGGAAACTGTCAAAATAAATGCTCATCAAGTCACAAGAAAATATTCCTCATTATCCTAATTATCGCACAACATTCATAAACATTTCTCCCATTAAACTATCAAAAAATATGTCACAAAAGTCTATAAATAGCTGCCTAATAAACAAACAAAATAAATTCCCATGGAAATAATCGAATTTCTTCACCCAATAAAGTTTTCATCCTCATTGAATGGCACGAAAAATAAACAAGAAAATTTCTTTTATGGCACTTCCCCTTCTTCCTTTATGTGCTGTTGTGGAATTTCATTTATTTATTATTATTATTATTTTCATAGTCATTATATCACATCATATCTCTATCTTTCTACCTCGTGATGGAAAATATCCTTGAATGTCATAATAAATTAAACAATAATAAGAAGTAAAGCTGTTTGAGGAATTGAGAAAGGTATAAGAAAATGTCAAAAAGGGAAGTACATACAAAAAATCATCAACATTCATACAATAAAATGCTGTATTTTTTCCCTTCAACAGAAATGCTTTATTTTTGAAGATGAGAAATGAAACCTTCATCATTTGAGAGTTTAATGCCGACACAAACATCTCATCGTACTCTGTACACACAGAAAAACTGCACAATCTACAGTGTTTGGATGGGAAATGAAATATTGAATTTATTTATTCTGTTTTTTTCTTGAAAAGAGATGAGATGAGGAGCTACTAAGAGGTTAAATTGGAAAGATATGAATAGTTAAGAAGAAGGATGTGAAGTATGAGATTTATTTCAGGTTGGAAGACGCAGTTTTGAGGATGAGTTTTGGATATTGAAGTCAAATTCTTGAGGATGGTTAGGATTAAGCTTCAATTTGCTTCAATTCAGTTAGCTGTTCAACAAGGTAGGGTTGAAAAAGATTTATGACTAAGTTTGTCGTGATGTTTGGAACACAAAGCTATGAAGACAGTTTTACAATGTTTCTGAACAACACAATTATGGTAGTCAATCCAAAATTCGGATTCAGACACTGTCGTGACTCTGACAAAGTGCCAGATTAGAACCGAATCGAATAATTTAATGTCGGATTTAGTTTAAATCTCAAACTATGTCAGATTCATGAATCTAACCTGGTCAGGATTTTAGATTGATTAACCGAGTAGAGACATTCGGGTTTATTCTATGGATATCTAAGTTTAGAATCATTTTTTTAACTTTAGGGAAGAGTCCACTTGAGTTCTTTAAAATATTGACACTTTTCAGCTTCTCTTGTGTTTAACGTTCCATTGAGGTTCAAATTTAAACAAGAAATCGTTGCTTTGAACTCAAAATCGATTAAAATTAAGGAAAAATGAAAAAATCCTAAACCAAGGTAACCTCAGGTCCAGATAAAGTAGGACTAAGCATGTACTCTTTCAGCAAGTTAGCATAATCTTGTTCTCTTTTCGCTGAGGCTTTTGTTGCTATCCAAACACTCAGTTAGTTGAGCTACTATCAAAAATGTGCAGAAACGACATCCAGCGCAGTTCAGTTCTTTGGCTAGAGCCCAAGTGAGCCCATTGCCGCGAGGAGACAGAAATTGTAGACTAAGCTACAGACCTACATTTATGGCTATAAATTCCATTTAAGGTTCCAAAAATCCATTCTATTTTCGACAAAAACTTAATTGTGAGTAATTAAAAATACTTTAAATCAGCATCAAGGGGTGAGAGCTCCTCAAAAAGTGCAAAAATTTGCAGCAAAGTGCAACAAAGTGCAGCAAAGTGCAATAAAGTGCAATGAAGTGCAACGAAGTGCAACAAAGTAGAGAAAAGTGCAATAAAGTGCAACAAAGTGCAGTAAAGTGCAACAAAGTAGGGAAAAGTGCAATAAAGTGCAACAAAGTGCAATAAAGTGCAACAAAGTGCAATCAAGTGCAACAAAGTGCAGTAAAGTGCAGTAAAGTGCAGTAAAGTGCACTAAGTGCAATAAAGTGCAGTAAAATGCAAAAAAGTGCATCAAGTGCAACTAAAGTGCATTGAAGTGCAGCAAGTGCAGATGTTTCAGACTAAAGTGCAACAAATTTTAAACTTATTTTTAAAATTTTGAAATGTTATAAAACATTTTTTTACACTCAAATATTCATAGTATATGTCACAAAAATAAAAATTTTGTACAAATTTAAAAATTATACTTCAGAAAAATTTTACATTATTTTGAAACATCTGCACTTAGAGCACTTTACAGAACTTAAACTGCACTTGATTGCACTTCCTGTACTTTATTGCACTTTACTGCACTTGATTGCACTTTACTGCACTTTGCCGCATTTTACTGCACTTTACTGCACTTTGCTGTACTTTGTAGCACTTTACTGCACTTTGCTGCACTTTATTGCACTTTACTGCACTTTACTGCACTTTGCTGTACTTTGCTGTACTTTGTTGCACTTTACTGCACTTTGTTGCACTTTATTGCACTTTACTGTACTTTGTTGCACTTTACTGCACTTTATTGGACTTAACTGCACTTTGCTGTACTTTATTGCACTTCACTGCAGTTTACTTTACTTTATTGCATTTAACTGCATTTTGTTGTATTTTACTACACTTTACGATAATTTACTGCACTGTACATGCTTTATATTTGAATAACCTTCCAAAAAGCAAAATTTTTCCTCATATTTCTTATTTTTGGGTAAAAAAATCTCAGAAAACCTGTATTTGGCCTAAATTTTGCAATATTAGAGTAAAAAACCTTTAAAAAAAACCAAATTTCTCCTATATCATGTTGAAAAATCCTCGAAAAAGCCAAATTTCGCCATTATTTTCCTATGTTATGGTGAAAAACCTTAAAAAATTTCTAATTCCGTCTCAATTTTTCTATATTAGGGTGACAAACATTTGGAAAAGTCAAATTATGCCTCAATTTTTCTATAATGGGGTGAGAACCCTCGGAAATGACTATTTTCGTATAGCTTTCCGTTCTCCAGAAAGAAAAACTACCGGAAAACGCTATTTCCCACCTTGGTTTCCCACCTTGGTTTCCCAATATTAGAAAGAAAAAATCTTAGAAAATACAATACCGCCAAATACCGCCGATACCGCTTGGTTTCTCTGCCAGGGACGAAGTGCAATAAAATGCAACAAAGTAGAATAAAGTGCAACAAAGTAAAGCAAAGTACAACAAAATTGAGAAAAGTGCAACAAAGTAGAGAAAAGTGCAACAAAGTGCAATAAAGTGCAACAAAGTGCAATGAAGTGCAACAAAGTGCAATAAAGTGCAGCAAAGTGCAACAAAGTGCAATGAAGTGCAACAAAGTGCAATGAAGTGCAACAAAGTGCAATAAAGTGCAACAAAGTGCAATAAAGTGCAACAAAGTGCAATAAAGTGCAACAAAGTGCAATAAAGTGCAATAAATTTCGCTAAAGTAGAGAAAAGTGCTGAATTTGCAATAAAGTGCAGTGAAATCACGGTCAAGTGCAATAAATTGCAATGAGTAGAGTAGAGCTCTCACCCCTTGATCAGCATCGACCAAACTGCATTCCCTAAACCTCTAAAATCTAGTTGCATTTAAACAGCCATGACAGCATAAAGTGCACAGGGTAATAATCTTAAATAAAATGAAAAGAAGTATGAGAAAAAAGTAAGAAGCAATGAAGGAAAGATGATATTTTCATTTCACGGGTTTTATTCCTTCAATTTCACTCAAACTCAATTTTATCCTTAGCTGCTTCCTTTTGTCACATTTTATTATTCCTTTTCATTATTGCTACCATTATTATTACAGATCCTTCCTCTTTATTCTATTTTATGTCTGTTTGAAAGATGAACAGTTTTAATATGTTTGCCGTAATTTACTTTGACATTTGCCTGCTTCTTCTTGTTGCCGCTTTCCTTATTTCTTTCTTTGAGGGCCGACCCATTGTTAATGACTTCGACTAATCTTCGCACCATAAATTTTTATGGTTACAAGGCAATAATTTGAAATTATTCATTCTGACTTATTCTTAATGAACTACATGCGTGAAAATTTATTTTTTTCAGAACTGATTTTTTTTTTTTTGATGATTTTCAACAGGCGGAACGAGGAGGAATTTTCTCTTGTTTTTTCTGTGGTTGAGATTTTTTTATGGCAGCTGAAAAATTTCACTTTTTTGAAGGTCAGACAAATTTGCATGGTTAATTTTTGAGTTGTTTGAATTTTTTTTTTTTTTTTGGGGGAAATAAATCAATTGCTGCCTCAAAATTTTTGGCTAGTCAAAGGTGATGAATATGGGATGCATGCAGTCATGTAATCAAGAGCTGCACTTAGTCTTACATTACTACGGACTAAACCCATCTTCTCGTGGCAAGAGGCCGTTAATCTAAGTCATGCAGTGGGACGGAGATGAATGAGGGTCTCAAAATTCCATAACTTATAATCCATGAAAATATTTCCTGAAATGTCCTCAATTTTCCAGCATTCTCAACTTCAATACCCTTTGAAGTCTACCAAAAGAAGCAATGTAACCAGTTTTAGACGCCAACTTAAAGAAGACATGGATGAAAGCAAGTAAGTAAGTTGTAGGATTCAATAGATCATGAATCGCAATGTCTATTGACTTATATCAAGCCCGAGTAGCATTAATCGGTTGATCGATCAAAAATCCGCTTCGGACTGCTCCAGACTGGTATGATTTATTGTCGGATTTTGGGTCGATAAACTAACTTGTGCTATTCAGGAAGTCTTCAATTGCATCATATACCATATCATTCTCAAAACCCTAGAATATACCCATCCAAGATCCCATAACCAACACACATTCTCAATCCTTGTCTTCAAAGTCATATCCATCCTTCCATCACAAAAAGTCAAACAGAAGAGTCACTTGAATGGAATGCCATGCATGCAAGCACAGAAAATGAGATAAATGTAGGAAGTTGTCATCACATGTTGTGAGATGTCATTGAAAAAATCTTTTTTTTTTGTACTTCTTCTTTCTCTGTGCATATTTTTTTTGCATGAAGGAACACATAAAAATTTATTTTATGGAATTTTAAGAAAAGAAATATGGGAATAATGTTGCTAGTTTTGATACACAATTTGATGCTTATGCTTGCGAATCAGGAAGACAGAATGGGTGTTTGGAGATTGGAGATGATAAGGTGGATATGAGGAAGTCAGAAAGTTTGAATTTTCATGGACAAAACTGAAATTATGAATATTATTTTGAAGGATAGCTTAAAGTAGGCTCAATTTGACTTATCCGAAGATAATCTGTTGAAGCACAGCTTGAAATAGACTCAAATCGACTTATCCGTTCAGAATCTGTTGAAGCACAGCTCGAAGTAGACTCAAGTCGACTTGTTCGCACAGAATCTGAGTCTGTTGACTGCAGTTGATGAGACGATGAGGAATAATTGACGTTATGACTGGGAATGACTCCAAATTCTCAGTCCTAAACACGTTTAAGCTTTTTGCTGCAAACCTTAAAATTGTGCTTGCAGAATTGTAAGTTTGACACCAATTTTGAGGTCCTGCACTCAAGTTTTGTCCTTAAACAGCGTTTCTCAATGCCCATCCCCGCAAATTTCCCAACTTCCCATCCCATTCCAATCTCATGTCTCTCAATCCATTTAATTCTTCAAAAAAAAAAAAAAAATCCTGCTCAGTTGTTATACAAGGCAAAATAGTTATTTGAAGTAATTTTCTTCCAGATTATTATTCGTGTTGTTGAATTTACATATGTTTTTATTGTCATTGCACATATGTAGAATAGATAAAGATAGAGAGAGTGACTCTCGCACTGAAAGACCATATGTGGCCAGAATTATGTGTGACACATTTAATAATAACATGATATTTAAATTTTATGTGGAACGAACAGAATTTTTTGTGATTTTTTTGGGACATGCAAAAAAAATTGTCAGCATGAAAAATTGTGAATTAAAATATTTTTTTGGTGTGGTTTTTGAGGACATGAACCGCAACTGAGTGTTATGATGATGTTTATGATATGGAAATTTTGGGGTAGATTAAGATTATGGCATGGATACATTTAGGAATCTGGATATAAAGTTCCCAAAACATTCCATCCTTTAAATCTCATCATATCCAGCTATAAGTCGGCATATCCATACTCAACATCAACCTCTGCATTGAACTCAAATTCCTCAACAAAGTGAACTCACTTCAAAGCAATGCACAGAGTAAAATGACATGCTGAACATCAAGAAGAAGTTCCGATGAATTTTTACATATGTACAAATGTCTTGCAGACACGACATGCAGGAATATTAACTCATTCTTATTTTAATTCTCCTCATTTTCATATTAAATGAATTGGATATTATAATTTTTAATGCAAATTTTATTCAATTGTATAATAATGCAAATAATGAAGAGAAAGAGAGATTCCCTTGTGGGGAATTTTGTGGGAATTTTTATGGATCTTGGGGTTTTTGGGAGGGGAAGGTTTGTGGTTTCTTGATTGAATTAAAGGCTAGGGCAGTCAAATTACTCAACATTATAGTCAGGAACAGTCTTAAAAATTATGAAAATTGGAATTTTTTCAACTTTGGTGAATTGGATTGCATTGGACAGTATCGGACCTGTTGCCAGACTTAATGCAGTTCTAGTCATAGCTATAACTACAGAGACCGGTTTCTTGGGCTCATCCTAGGATCTTATTAATGTGTAGCTTAGGCATAACCAATAAATACTCGAGTTACCGTCTCAAGACACCTCCCATGCACAGCAATAATCAACAATCTCCTCAACAAAATTCTTGTCACCAATTTCTCACAAATTCCCATCTCCATAACAAACTTCCAACTCAATTTCCATCTAAGGAACATGAAACAACAAAAAAAATCTCTCATTTTTTTCCCATGCAAAAACCTGAAACAAAAGACAAGTTTTTTTAAAAACGAAGAAGTAAGCTGACAATGCATATGCATGTAAGTCAACGATACTTGCTTTACATCAACTCATCTAATTATCTTACAAATTGACTCAGTCATACACTTGAATGAAAACGACATGAAGGAAAAATAGTAATAATAATGAGGCATAAGAAGAAAAATGAGTTAAAATTAAATAAAGAAGTTACAATGTAGGAGTTAATAATGATGTTGATGAGTTTGTTGGGGGATTCTGATGAGATTGTAGGATTTAGAGTTGGATTTTGATGTGGATTAAGATTCTGGGGGAATTTTGGGGGTCAAAATCCTCATTTTTTTCGAAAAAATCTTCAATTTGGTCAGTTTTCATGGAAAACATGCAAAACCCGCTCTTAAATTATGACGATCCGTACAAGATAAGGCTAATAATGAGGAAACTTGATTTTGGTATTTTAAAGCCATTTTAGAGACATTAGTGACATTTGGGGGGATTGAAGGGGTTCAAAATGGCAACAACCGGATTACAGGTCGGATGGACCCCAAAAAGACATTTTATAGCTATTGATGGAAGTGCTACTTACTTATGAACCTTGACACCACCCCCACATGCCAGTCATCACACCTAAATTCCCCCAAAAAACTCCATCAAAAAACCACAAAGAAATTTAAAAAAATAATTCAAAATTACACAAAAAGTCCAAGCAAAAACCAACCGCAAAGCTCATCTTTTTACATTATTTTATATATTTTTCATGTTGTCAGTAGTCATTTCTTTTAATATACAACACGATGTCTACCTGTCAAGTCTTTAATGTTAATTCTTCTTCTTTACAATGCCTTTTTTTTTTCATTATTATTATTATTTCGGAAATATATTTATATATATTTTACATTAAATAACGTCTTAACAACCACAGACAGATTCAGATTCTTTTCCATTGCCGCAAAAAGAATAAAAAAAATCGGTGGAAAGAGATGAAGAAAGAAATGAAGGCATGGGCATGCAAGGGATGGGTAGTTGTGGGGTTATTTATTGAAGATTGTAAATGCTTCAATGTTTTTTGAATGTTTTGTTGCAGTTGGAGCGTTAACTTGATCAAAAAATGTTGTAAAAAGTCAAAATTTAGCAAGATATTATTGAATAAAACTATGTTTTTCCTGTTTTTTGAAGGTTTTGACATTTTTGAAATTTCAAATGTTGCACAATGTTTCATAACATTTTTCGAATGTTTCACAATCTTTTATAACACTTTCCAAATCTTTCACAACCCTTTATGACACTTTTTCAATGTTTTACAATGTTTTATGATTCTTTTCAATAATTTGCTATGTTTTATGACATTTTTGAATGTTTCACCAATCTTTTATAACATTTTCTAATGTTTCACAATGTTTTTTTACACTTTTCCAATATTTTTCAATTTTTTAAGACATTTTTCAATGTTTTACAATGTTTTATGACACTTTACGACTTTCCTGATTATTTCCAAAATTTGTCAATCTATTTAACAACAAACTAAACCCAAAATACCCTCAAAAATCCATAATACCCATCCCTTGCCACACTTTAACAGAATGAAAATAAAGATTTGTGCGCGTTGAGTATAAATTATAATGTCGTTTTTATGTTTAAACATATTTCACGATCTTGTTTTTCAATTTTTTTCTCTCCTTCTCTCTCACTTCTTTCTTAACTTTTTTTTTGTTTTGTCGACGGTTAAAGAATTCTTGACTGTCATGGACAGACAATTTTTTTTTTTGCTGTATGGTGTATGCGGCTCACGAGGTCTTTCAACACCGTTTAAAAGCCACAAAATGAAAAATTTATTAAGAATTGATGTGAATTGTGAATAAGTGCGGACATGTAAGAATTATGGATTGGTGAGGTGTTGAGTGATTGAGGATTGGTTTGAACTTCCACACCTAAAATAATAAAATCTTATTTTTTTTAAATAAGTTAAATTATTATTAGATTTTTAAATTCATTTTATGGAATTTCACAGCAGCTTCTATCTCCAAATGTATGTTTCGTGTGATAATAGCATTTACAATTAGGAGCACTCCATTGTTTATGATTGAATTCGGAGTCACAGGCTGGGCATAATATTTCATCTCCATTGAAATTTTGAGCAGTTACAAGTGTCAAAGTTATCACCAGAAATATTAATTGAAACTTCATTGTTTGAAAGTTTTTAATGGTCTGAATGAATTTAATGAAATATTATTGAATCTGGTATAAAATTTGAGGGTCGAATTGATTTTATGGATGTCAATTTCAATTGTTTTTCACTTTTTTACTTTGATGTTATTAATTTCATTTTATGTGAATTGTTTGCTGTAATTTTGTTAAGAAAGTTTAAATTTTTGAAGTTTACAACTCAAATTATTAAATTAAAATTGAAAAAATAAAATTAAATCATGACCCGACTTGACTCTGACATGATGACGGGTTCGGTTCATATTCGGCACCATGTCAGAGCCCCGCGTTGTAAAAGTCGGCATCATATCAGAGTCAAGACGAATTTAAATCAAATTCGGTACCAATTCAGAGTCACCCCAGCTTGGTACCGCATTTTTGATCGATTAACCGACTTGTGCTAGTCAAAATACGAACTACGATTCATAGACTAATTTTAGTGAACATAATTTACTAAAAACTAGTCTAAATATTTGACTACAATTTTAATACTTTTTAAATTCCACCTCCCACTTACTAAACCTTCCTCAAAAAAATAAATCACTAAATCAAGTCTAAGCCCTCAAAACTCAAGAACATAATAAGTAATCTCTTACCGTCTCAAATAAGAAGAAATAATAACAATAATAAATAATGAATTTTAAGTGAAAAAAAAAGAATTTTCATCTCTTTCTCATTCATACGCAGACATGCTGCTCAAGTTCTGATCGTATTATGTTCACATTTGCTAAGTTAAACATTTTGTGTGTTGTTGAAAAAGCAACACGACTAATTTATCTTGCTCTTTAATTTCATTTATTTTTTTTATTTAAAAAAAAGTAAGTTTCGGGGCATTCATAAATTCTTATTTTTTTTTTTCGTTCCTTCTTTTCTGTGTTTTTTTGTTTTGTTTTGACGAGTTATTTTCATCTTTAAGAAGTTTTTTGGTTTAACAAGAAAAAAAAAAATAAGTGAGAAAAATAACAAGAACAAGAGATCTCGTTGAGGTCTGTTGAAACATAAATTAGAGCTGCTAAATTGTTTGATGTTTGAAGAAATTTGTGAGAATGAGACGTGTTCATGTGAGTGATTGGGTGACCAGAAGCAGGGGAAAAAGCGGCAATGGTCTAGTTGGTTTTGATGGGGGCGTCCAGTGATTTTTGTTATTTTAGTTTCAAATAGGGTTTTTCTGAAACACTGCAGGACATCAGCAGGCCAGAAACAGGACAGCAGTAGACCAGCAATCGAGCAATCGACCAGCAACAGGCCAACAATAGACCAGCAAAAAGCAAACAGCAGACCAGCAACAAGACAGCAGCATACCAGTAAGAAGCCTGCAGAAGACCACCAAAAGGTCAACAGCAGATCATCAATAGGCCAGCAGTAGATCAGCAACAGACCAGCAACAGGCCTGCATTTACAATTATTCTAAATGCAAGGCTGCTTCAGGTCTGCAGTTTTTTTGCATCTGTGCAAGCCTATGCATCTGGTTTTGGCAAACCCTAGTTCAAGATTTGCTTAAATATGGCTGGATATGTCACACACTTCGAAAGTTGAATAGCATTGTAGCTGGCAAAAGACACAAGCTTGCTATACTGCCCATGCTTAGAATCCACAAGAGAAATAGCGTTCTGGTGCTCCAAGAGCAAACTACCTAATAAAGCAATTTAAATCAGTCACAAATCACTTACAGTCATGAAGTTCACTCTTATTTTAATTTTGACTTACTCTAATTATTCTGAAATTTATCAAACTATATTCGTGCAAGATGGTATTAATAGCATGTCTACGGGGAGAATGAGGTCATTATTCGAAGGAACTGGATAACTGATAAATTTGAAAGGCCAAAACAATTCTTCTCAAAATGTCCATCCTGTATAAATTCATTACTGTTTCCGAATTAAGGTTGCCACATTGTAAATGTTATTTTAAAACCAAGATAACAAATAATGATAAAATGTGCTGTGCCTGATGAATATTTGATAAGAATGCCTAATAATAAGTTTGATAAAAAATATTTGTTTTTGTTGTGTTTTTTGGAATTGTTAAAAAATTTAAGTTTGATGTTGTCCAAAAAAACTTGTCAATTTGGTGATGGACAGTAGCGAATTGTTGTCTTTTATCATTGATTTGAATACTAGGAACGCTTTTTGATGGTGTTTCTCTTGATATTACTTACTTACTGCGCTTTCAAGTAGTTGAATTGTGATCCAAGGCCTTAAAAAGCTCCTGAAACTGGCTCCATCGCTGGCTATCGCTTGTCAATTTCCAATACCTAATCCAATGCTGTCTCTGTTAACAGTTACTTTCTATGAGTTTGGCGTCCTTGTGAAAAAGAGGATCTTATTGATAGTGTTTTAATGAATTTTATGTACTAATGAAGCTTATGACCTTCATTTATGGAAAAGTCGGAATGCTATAGTAATGAAAATCTGTCAATCCGAGACCTAACCGGTCAGACCGAGACTGAGCCAAAATTGACACAAAATTGAGAAAAAGACTGAAACTTAGACTGAGATTTAGACCAAGATTGAGACTGAGACAAAGACTGATACAATGACTAAGCCTGAGACTAGTACTGCGACTAAGACTGAGCCTGAGACTAAGACTGTGACTAAGACTGAGCCTGAGACTAAGACAGAGACTGAGACTGAGACTGAGACTGAGACTGAGACTGAGACTGAGACTGAGACTGAGACTGAGACTGAGACTGAGACTGATACTGAGACTGAGATTGAGATTAAAACCAAGGTCGAGATCGAGACGGAGACCAAATCCGAGGCATAGACCGAAACGAAGCCCAGATTTGAGGCAACAAATAATTCTTCGAATTCTCAGATTTGTCTTAAGAAATGAGACGGAATAATCTTGATCTCGGTCTCTAGATCCTTAATTCTGATCCTTAGTTTTATGTAGATACAATAGAATCATCAAAGAACTCGATTTGATCCCATTAATAATTGTAGGTCTTAATACATCTAAAACTAATTTTTTTCACAATTTAATCAAGACCCTAAACATTTAAAGTAACAATAATTCAACTACCTTCATTTCTTCCCCATTTAAAAAAACCATTCCTTCAAGGTAATATCCCTTACCATCTCAAAAATAATCTATATGTCAAGATATGATGACATACCATCCCATACGTACTATGTTATTTCACTTTAAATAAAACCTCCTGATGAGACGATTGGGGCCAAAACGCAATTTGCTTCCTTTGACTTCACATCTTCTTTTTTTCCATCTCATTTTTAAAGGTAAGAAAGCATAGCGAAAATTATAACTGATGAGACGAGAAAAATAAAAAACAGTTTGACAGTTGACGTTAATGATTTTCGTCTGTCTTGCATGTCTTCTTGTTTTGAGCTTCTCTTGTCTGTCACAAAAAAAAAGTACAAAAGGATGAACTTGGGTGTGTTTGTTCAAATACCAGGAAATAACAAGAAATATTAAGACGCTGTATGCTGTCGTCGGTGGATTTGTGAAGGAGAACTGATGGGTTTAATGAATGAGTTTTAAGGTTGATGAGGCGTCAGTGATGATAATGGAACAGTATTGCAATTTTGGTGATTATACATATGAGTTACATGATGTTACTCATGTTGAATCTTTGGAATTTTCAGAA